>NW_026623533.1:50779-178302 GCF_030028575.1 Malurus melanocephalus
CTGCTTAACCCCGCCTGCGATCTCTTGTCAACTGCGGCAACATCGGTGTTTCTGTCTATATTGGCAAACAGGGCACATGGAGCCACTTGACGGGAAAAAAGGCAAGAAATGGACTTGCTGTAGGTCCTTTGCTTTGGGAGATCAGAGATGACCACATCAGACGAATTTGATGTACAAAAGCAGCAAGTCCTATTTGCTGCACACTTTAGAGGTTCTTCAGGGAAGCTGGAGACGGATTCTTTGTCAGGAACTGTAGTGATAGGACCACGAGCAATGGGTACAAATGGGAGTTATTAGTTGTACTTTGGTGTAGCACTGTTACCATCAGCATGGCTCGGACAGTCATCAGCCAGGAGCTTGGCTGCATCACCTGACTCATGTCAAAGGAAGGAATTTGTGCAGGCTACAGGCCCCTGCTGTGGTCTTGTCCTTGTGGGCAAACTTCCTTGGGGACAGACTCTCAACCCAGCATCATTTTCTAAGGACCTGAAAATTATAACCCAGAGAAAGGTAATGCAAGATAAAAGCTGCCTTCTCCTTCCCCAGATGTGTCAGATATGTTACAAGTCACCTCCCAACATGCTGCTTCTCAGTTGGCTGTCTGAAAATTTGACTTCAGGAAACCTCATAGGTGAAGAATGTAATACACTGACTTCAACAAGCAATATTTAGAGTGCTTTATCAGCAACAAAGTGATTCTAGGCAAATCAATAGGCACGTGTTCAAAATGCACTCTCAGGAATTTCAATGTCATGGAGAATGTTTCTAAGTTGTCATCAGAGTTCCAGTCCCYGCTCCTTGATTTCTACTTTTTAGCTCAGCTTCTTTCTGGTCATGGGTTCTCCTTTAATTCCAGCTTGCTCTTCTTGGCTTAGTGAAATGCAGAGGTACTACAGCTCAATTCTGTTCTTAAGTATCATACAGTTAGTTTGGTTTTWAAAACTAGATCTCATACTTTCCTTTTATTCATCTTTCCAGGGAAGATTTTGCACTGATTCAGCTCCAGCTTTTCAGAGAACTTCAACAAATAATTTTCCATATATTGCTGCTATTTGTATTTTCAACATTCTTGAAGTTATTTTTCCTTGGGGTTTTTTTTGGGGKTTTTTTTTGTTTGTTTGGTTTTTTTTGTTTTTTGATTGCACCTTATTGTTGGGAGTTACGTTACATTTAACTCTACAAGCAAAATATAATCGTTTGTACAGTCAGCTGAATTTCAGATATTCCATATATATTGAATATAAATGTCCTTTGGAGATAGCTGTGTGCTCTGCAGGAAATTATATGTGGTTCTTAAATCTAGCAAAAAGAGCTGTCATTCATGTAATCTCTGCAAGTGTTCACACTTCAAGAAGGTAATATTAATATTATTAATAATAACATTCAGTTCTATTAAAATAACAATAATAACCAACAGGTTTTATTTTGTAAGTCTTTTTCTATCTCATATCTCTCATAAATGTTGGTAATTTCAATAGTCAAGCCATATTGGGCTATATTCTTTACCCCATCCTAAAGCCATCTACCCCATGTCTAATTCTATTTCATTGTAAAATCAGTGTAGGTGAAAAAGGATGAGACTGTCTACAGCTTCTAATTCAGTACTAATTGAAATAAACATATGTAACTACCAGTAATAATTTCTGCCGGGATATAATATTCTTTTCCAATAATCTTTCTAAGCATGCAGCATTAAACTAATCTGTGCAGAGACTTACAGGAAACATATGTTAAGGCTGTCTTTGAAGACCATATTAAAAGTATCAAATCCATTCTAGAAGAGTCACTATTGTCAGAGAGTATCTCAAGAGTGAATTAGATAAGTAGGTAAGTGTGCACTTCTGTTTACAATAATATAGTGTGCTAACAAGAGACACTTAACCAAGTGAGACACATTTTGAGTGCAGCTTAAGGGCATGCTAGTAGACCTAGTTTTATCAGGCAACCAGACTACACACTAGGTGTGCTGTTAAATCCTTTTTTTGCATGTATATACACAGCACTAAAGGTGAATAAGTATGTAATTTTCCGCATACAAATATTAGCATTGAATTCAGTAGGATGACTTTTCTGTCGAGGTAACCGTGTAAACATTTGCAGAGACAGCATCCATGTGTGTACATATTTCCAGTTAATTTAATGAAGGCTTCAAGTGATCAATACAATGATTTAGCAATGAGATTGTTATCAGTGTGCTTTCTGGTTTTCCATTTTTTCTTAAAAGCATTACAACCATTGTTCAAAGCTATTTCACACAGGCTTCTAGGCCACAGAAACTCACAGATAAAGCTTTTTCACTGCTCAAAATCCCAAGCTTTTGGGAGTAGAATTTTTGTTCTGACCTCCAACAGGATATTTGTTGTCTTGTCTTTCATCTTGAACAGAACTACACAGAGTGTGGCTTCTGAAAATTTTGTCTTAACATTTTTCTCTTCCCATTGAAGGAAAACTAATATATTAAAGTCAATGTCATCAATTCTCATTCTGGGAAAAAAGGATAATTTGAAGGCTGTGATAAATATTGCATACATATATTGACCCAAAATTTTCAAATAAATGTAACGGATTTTTATAAAGAATCAGGGATGGCAAAATGAGAGATAGGATAAGAAAATATAAAATTATCTTTTCTCATGAAAAGACAATGACAGAGATACTTATCGTAAGAATAAGGCATTTCTTTCATTGTTTTAATTGATAGTGATAGTCTTTTCTGTGTTTAAATCTGGTGTATTCTCTAGTCTGATGGTGTGACACACCCACACATGTAACAGTGAAATCTCCAGTACAATCCTTATCCAGAAAAAAAGAGGTAAGAAGACTATGCACAAATTGCTCTTGACATTTTCAAGTGAACTATGTAAGAAGCAGACTTCTTGCTCTTTGATTTAGTTAGTTCTGAGTATAAGAACCTTATAGAAAGAATAAGATGCTTTACTTTTTGATGCTGCATAATCCTGAGTTATCAAAACCAAAACTAAAGCTACCATAGCAACCAGAGCACAGATTTATAAACTATGCAGTTCTGAACTGGATTTGCAATGGAGTATTCTCCCAGCATCTTCCATGAGTTTTATACAGATTAGTATCTCTGTATTCCTGAATGGCAATGCAAGCGAACATTTAAACTTGATTCACATAAAGATGCTCTCACATATTTTTATGTTTATCTGTCTGTTAAACTAGCATTTGTTCTACGGACAGTTCCAACAGTTCATGGGTTATAYTAAAAATAGTTGTCTTGGCTAGTAAAAAGAAACACTATGTCCTTTAAAAATAGGAAAATATACTTCTTTATAAATTGGACTTTATAAAATAATTCTTACTTCCCATTAAATGTAAGTTTTGTCTAGTCAAAAAAAAAAAAAAAAAAAGAACTGAGCCATATGTTATGTAACAAATATTTTTCAGTCTTTGCAGTCGTGGGAATACTGCATGTGTATGGATGCATACAGTGTTAGATCCTGCTGTGACAGTTGTCCATTTTGTCCTCTTGCTATTGAGAACAACTATCTTTGCTTTATTTTGCTCTCCAAAAGGAAACATAGCCTTATAGTAGCTTTTACAATCCTCTGTTCAGCTTTATGAAGGTAAAGTGTTTCTTTCCCACTCTTGTGTGTGGCTTAAGTCAAGGCGTGCTGCTGAAACATACAATTTAATACTGAGGAGGAATTGAATGATCTGTCCCTCTGAAATGCATCCAAGTTGTTCCTTGTGAGCTTCATTCTGAGCTGAGGAACATACTTCCAGGGCTGCAGGAGAAATAGAAAGAAAAGACATCCTATTCGAGCTTCTCACTCACAATGCAAATATACATGCACTCAAGGGTTATGGACATCCATGGCCTATGTCTGCTACCAGAAGATGTATGAATTTCCTTTTAAATATTTGTCTTGGTATATGAATATGTCATTTCTCTAAATTAATAATACTAAAATGTGTGTCTGAACAATTGGTTTGGCTTGGATTTTGGATATCTAGGAGTATACTCTGCTGCTCATGCTGCCTATGGGCTTTATTTTTGTGAGCATATGACATAACTGCACACCTGCATCATGATTAATCTCAGCAATGTAGTAACACAAGTGACATATCTGTATCACTGTGAAAATAATGTCATGCTTTAGTCTATTCAGACAGCCACTAAAATAAGGGTTTTTCTAAGAAAGAGAGCTGACTGTTAGAGTACAGCAAAGCTTATTTGTAAGAATATTCATAAAGACCTCTGTCTCTGAATACTGTAGAAACAAGCAACTGAAAGCAGTTTTCTTGCTCAGAAATCACTTCTTCTGGTAGTTCACTGTGCTAATAAATACCTTCAACTGTTTTTCTCTCCCCCGTATTTGTTACCAGCCCTTTATTTGCTATGGAAAGCTACTTCTGTAGCTAACTTCTCAGGCTACAGCTCAACTGATCAGACTTCATCCCAAACCCTTAAGTAACTTCTCATTAGGTGGTTCCCTATTTCTCCCTAGCACAAAGCCATAAAGAAATTTAATTGTTTCATCTTGTCAGTTAAAAAGAAGAGTCACTTAATCAAGACAATTAATCTGAGGCAAAATGACAGCAGCCACTGATGTAACACTAAGATGCTCCAGAAACTTTAACATCTATGTCATAAATACTCAGAGATGTATGCCTTAAAAACATCTTAAATGGCTTCTGTTTTGATAGGCTTGTGACTTTCAACACTCATCTGATGAAATTACATTTTCTAACCATTGCTATATTGGCCTGCTGGCCTGCAGCTCCCCCATTCCTTCATCACAGAAACTCAAAACACCCCATTGAGAAGAGACCTGTAACATTAATTTTCCTTTTAGCAGATGCTCATGTGACTCAAAATGATCTTCTTCTCACCAAAGCGTTATTTAGCTGCTTAGTGTAAGATGAGGGAAAGGCTGTAACCTCTAGACTTTAGCCAAATTCTTTTATTTCCCTGAACAGTTTGGATGTATGACTCCGCCTTCTCTTTGCTCGAGAGAAAGGCATGTCTTCAAGCACTTTCACAGAGACTTAGGTTCCACTAGATAATGAACACATTCAAGCAGGTCACTGCCACGAAAAGGTCCAGCCCTCCTTTCTTTGTACTGCCCATTCCCTATCCCTGGATGTGCAGGTGCCCTTCTCAATCTTTTCCCAGGTTTTGGTATTCATTTGATATCCAAATGAGTTGGCTACCCTGACAGACTATTTACTTCTTGGCTCAGCTAGTTTTCTGCTTCTCTAGCAGACAGAACAAATGTATCAAAGGGTGACAGGAGGCTTCCAAAAGACTTGGGAGTATGTACCCAGCCTGAGGGAGGACAGTCACTCTTCTCAGAATCAGGAACACATTATCAAACATCACAAGTAGGATCAAACATCACAAGAAGTCGCACCAGTAGTTTTAGCTGTGATCATTAAATCATTATTTTTTTATGTCTCGGAAGGTTTCTTTAATGATTTGATGTCCTTTGGACCTGGATTCTGGCATGTGGAAAACAAATCTGCTAACTCGAGTAAGACAAGCACTGCCTTTGTCTTCTCTGTGGAGGTGATGTATCTGTCTTCATGTGACTTTCTCTTTGCTTCCATGTGGCAGCCTGCCAATAGGGTTCTGTGCAAACACGGCAGTGAATGGAGGGCTTGATCATTTTCTTGTTAAATTATAAAAACTACTTTCTCATTCTTGGCAGCCTTAATTTTAAAAAGTGACCGTTTTGAGGGGACTCAGCCCACACTCAGTCCTGAATGTACAGCAACGGCATGAAGTGAGCCAGGACCCTAACAGAAACTCATCCCCCAGACACAGCCAGGCAGTGCTGCTTTTCATCTCCCATGCCCACCTGCCTCTTCCTCCCAGGTGTGTTTGGGTCATGATCACTTCCCTGTTGGGACACTGGTATAGTGTGTATGCAATATACATCTTTATGACTATGAAGCAGTTACAGTATACTTTTTCTTCTCAGTAAGCAGTCACTGAGTAAGCACTGATTGAGATCTAAAACACTGATTTTGCTAAGATCAGATACTTGGCTACAGGTTTTATTAAGCATTCCTTGATTTCTGGTTATATGCATTTTGTTGCTTTCTCCGTCTATTGGAACTGGCTCAAGAAAGTAAAGGCTGGTGCTAGAAAAGTTCTGCATTATACTTATTTTAAGATAAATGGGTTTTTAGATAGATAAGAAATTACCTTATTTCAATAGATTAATAACCAAAATTAACTATTTGTGTATATAATTATAATTAGAAGATAAAATTTTTAAATGAAACTTTAAAAATTATTTTTATTGACATTTTGATTACTTATTTAGGACTATGGGCTGATAAGTAGAATAACTAATAGGAACCTGTAATATTCCTGACTGTGCATCTGAATCTTGATTTTATATGGTATAAATAACTTATATTCTTAATTTTACATTTCTGACCTCAGTTGTATATGAACCTAAGGAGCTGAATAAAGAATTTTGATCACATTAATTAGAATATTTCCATTCCTATTGTCCACAATTTAAGATCTAAAATATTTAAATGAAAGCCTTAATAAAGGTGTAATAATATGCTAGAGACACAGCACCCAGTGCTGCATCTTCTTTTGCTATTGGAATTTTGAGGGAGCTAGGAGTACTCTGAAAAAATACAGTTTTGCATGTTCGATAACATAAAAATTATTTTTGCACTAAAATGTCTGTGTTACAATTCTATGGGCTCCTATATTATAAAAATTTAGAGTTTGCATAATTTTTAATTTGTATGTAATATTAAATCTTATGATCTTTATAAAATCACTGTGGCACTCCCAGTATAATAAATTGCAAACAATTAGCTCCAGAGGAGAAAGATCTTCTCATCACTTGCATTTAGATAAGACTATAAAAGAGTCTAATTACTATAGAAAAGGAAACAGTGTAAACAAATAACRGCTTAAATTACAATTACTATGTCTTCTTTCTAAAAGAAAAGAAGCTAATCAATAATTAAAATCCAAAATTTGTGTCACTGCTTTTCTGCATTGCATATTTCCAAAGATTCTTACTTTTGAAGAAATGCCAGGCAGTTCCCTGCAAAAACCAGAAATATCCTGCAAGCGTGTCCTGTGGACAATCACTGTCATATAACACACACGTCTCTGCAGCAGCAGTAAGCACAAAGGAAAATATATATAGTATTGTTTTATGCCCCAAATATGTGCAGTAGTTTTAATGATGATTTCCACTAGAAGTATAATAATTGTATAGGTGGTACATACAGGTCACATTAGACATGCGCTCTGTCTAGAGATATCTAGCATTAATTTGTTTTTACTTAAAGCAGTCAAGGTTCAGTTTAGAAACTCCTACTTGTTTTAGTGACTTTGTATTAGCTCCCAATAATATCCCACTGAATCCCACTGGGGTTTCTGATGCAAGTATATTATTTCCAGTATAACTTCCAACATCTGTAATTTAATTATGTGTTAACTTATGAGGGGGTTATACAACACACAGACAATTTCCAGCCTGACTATTTATTCAGGTTAAACATATTATAGCTGAGCTGGAGTTTCTCTCCTGTTATATAAAGTTCCCACAGATTCACACATTAGCTTTAATAAAGAGATGAAGATCAGCTCTCAAAGAACCCCACACAATCCTCATAAGCAGAGAGATAAAGCTAAATATAATATAAAGCATGGCATTTGCCCATAAAGTGTTTAATGAAGCCCATACCATAATCAAAACAGAGCTAAACAAAACCAGGCAGTTACCTAGAAACAAAAGCACAAAAATCTCTGTCACATGCCTGAAAGCATTTATGGCCAGATCCTGCCACTGTGTCCTTGCTCACATCATACAGTACTTATGAGCAGACCCATTGAGGTACTCAGGTATTGGAAACAATTTAGAAGTAATAAATGCTTAATTTGCTTTTAAAGCTGCAATAAAATAGGCAGCCTTTAGATTCAATATTTGCTTTAATGATTCCAGTGTACGGTTGCCTTTGTGTTGGCTGGGTTGGATATAAGCTATGCAAGCACAGAACTCAGCCTAAGCTACAAAATTTCAGTAGTCTAAATTAAATCTAGCCTAACTTAGTTTGCACTTGATCTCTGCTTATATTACTACCTGTAGCTAAACAAGTAAGCTTTAATGCAGCTCAAGCACGTTTTTCTGACATCTTCTGTATCTTTTGGTGTTTCATCTGCTGGGGTGGAAGTTACACAGGATCAAATAATCTGCTGTTGTGAACTTTTGTAACTACCCTGGATAAAGGCCTAAACTTCAAATTTCTGTTACTTTAGAAATAAGTTTTTTGTTCCACTTGTTTTGACTTTGAGAAAGCCAGAACTAACACTACTGAAAAAAAATAGTGTATTGGAGCTGGCTGAGATGAAGCTCCTTTTCCCATAGCAGCCCTCACAGTGCTGCGCTTTGCACTGGCAGCTAGAAAGGTCTTGATAACACACCAGTGTTTTGGCTGTTGCTGAGCAGTGCTGCCACAGCATCAGTACTKTTTTCTCCAACATTCTGCCCTCCATCAGTGGGCTGGGGGTGGAAAGATGCTGGGAGGGGACACAACCAGGCCTGCTGACCTAAATTGACCAAAGGCATCTTCCATACCATATGATGTCAGCTCAGTAAGGAAGCTAGAAGGAGAAAGAGAAGAGCATTCATTATTTATAGCATTTGCCTTTTGGAGCAACCACTATGCATGCTGAAACTCTGCTTCATAGGACATCACTTGCTGATGGGAAGTAGAGAAGAAAACTGGTTTTTTCCTCTTGCTTATGCAAACACAAATTTTCACTTTTGATACAGTAAAGTGCCTCATCTCAGCCTATGAGTATTTTCATTTTATTTTCTCTCCCCTGTCCAGCTGAGAAGGGGGAGTAATGGAACAGCTTGGTATCTAGCCAAGGTCAACCCACCAGATTCAAAAAGTATGCTTCAGACTAGAATTTTGTTGATATCCTRATGAATGAAATGCAGTTGCAATGCTTCTGCTGAATGGCATGATCAACACGGATAAAGTTCACAGATAAGCTATAATCAGTTTTTAGAAAGTTTAGTAGAAATCTTTCTACCTTGGTACTTCTCCAAACCTCACGGTAAATTACTGTCTACCTGAGTGTCACAGGGGATACTGCTCAACATCTGGGCAACTATTTGAGGCATATGAACAGTGTGTCACTACTTGGTATTTAAATTTAATCTTTATCCTATAAGCTAGTACAGGGTTTACACAGTATGTCTAAGTGAGCAAGTATAGACAGAAATGGATCCAGTTTGTCTGTGATCCAAGCTGCTGCATATCTTGCCTGGATAGAAAAGAGCTTTTCCTTTCAGGTAATGTAGGTGTCCAGCTTCGAGACCAAAGCTGGCTGGTTTCTGCCCAGCTAGGAGCACCAGCAAAACAAGGTGCTGTCTGCCTGCACCTGCCTCTGAAGACTGTTATGACGGGACATAAAAGATACAAAATGTACAGCGAGGCCCTGGGGTTGGWGTCTGGGTGGAGGCAGGAGCCAGGTGGTATAATTAAGGCAATCTGAAATCAAGAACCAGAGAACTATAATGCTCATTAGCCTAACAGAGTAAGACAGGTATATGGTTGGAAGTAGGGTTTGGCATCAGGAAGTTTGCATGTACTTCGACAAGAGCATAGCTGAACTTCAGATGGAGCCGGAAAACCAGGGAGTGCAATGCATGAGGTGAGTTCAGGAGGAGGAGCAGACAGAGCAACAGCAAGGACATATGCCTTGGTACAAAACTACAAATGAACAGGTGGCAAGTGCCAGCAGGATCCTGAGCAGCGAAGCCGAAGACAACAACCTGAGATCCGGAGGCAAGGCAGAGAACAGAGTTCAAGCCACTGTACTTGTTTTCAGGACGTCTTTTGTATACACCCTAACTGTCAACAACTAATGACATCTGTCTGCTGGCTGTAACACCTGTTTTGGAAGCTGGGTCCACTTCCCAAGGCCACAGCACCCAATGACTGGCTGAATGAGGCAAGAGTTACTTTCCTTAGCTAGTCATTGCATAGTCATACCTAGAAGGGACTGCATTAATTAACTTCAGTGAAGTCACAGGAAGACTGTAAAGAAATCTGTGGAACATTTGTTTTCACACAATATTAATCAATATAATGAGGTGCAATCATGTAATGGTCCCATTGAAACCTCTAAGGCCTAGTGGGTATGCACATGCTTACATGTGCACTAATTAAGTAAGCATTTACTTATTAAGGCCTCTACTTCAATATAAGCAGGAACCTTAATTTTTAAGGGGGTGAAAAGATGTAATAAACTGGAATTGGGCATTGCTGTACCCAAAGGGCCAAGGGTGGTATAAGAAGGTAGGTAAGCTCTCTGGCATGTGTGTCAGTCACTGTGATGAAACCTTTTGCTTCAGTTGTATACACATTTGCACACAACTGTGAAATGACTGCCAGGAGATTAATTATATTTTTATGACTCTAACCAAATGTATATAACAACAATGCTGTCTGTAACACCCATTGCTCTGCAGTGCAACAGAACTGGATACATGTCTTTTTCCCTTGGTGTAGCTGTTTATAGCTGGAAAGCTGCAAAGCTTGCATATATATATATATATATATGTGTGTATATATATATATTTGTATATRTATGTGTATATATGTTTTTATGTGAGAGAGGCAGGACTCCTGCCAAAGTGCCATTTGACTCTGCCAGCTTTTGCCTCTTCAAAACAAAAGAGCTTTTGGCCTTTGCCATTTAGGCAGTGCCCCAGTTCATCCCCAGCTTACCTTTAGACTTGTAAACGATTAGTAAGGCTAATTATTTCCAGCAGTGACATGGGTTTCTCAGAACAGGATGTTCTTACATGATTATAAATGTACACAGAAAAGTCTAAGAAAAGAGAATTAGACTGCATGCTGAATTATCCCCATTTTTCAAACAGAGATTTTCTTTCTCAGTAACATACATAAGATTGTAAAATGCACTCAAAGTGACATTTTCTGAATTTATTGAGAGTGATTTTTGTTTATCCCAGGATAAAAAAAAAGGAAGGTTCAACAATACAAAAAAATTTCCTATTTTTTCCACATTAAATAAGGAAATTAAAAAGGTAATGTCATATCTTCCATCATGTTTATGATACGTATCCAAAACAAATGTGAGGTTTCCCATGCTTTTTATTTTCTCAGATGACTTTATCATGTTTCAGTAAACAGATTGTAATCATGTCTTGTCCTTGCTCTAGCTGAAAGCTTTGCCAGGTCTTCTTTTCTAAGCAAGGGCTCTCCTTTTTGCTGTTTATCAAGTAGTTTAGAAAGGAAATAATCATAAAACTCTAGGATTATTTTCCTCTGGTGCTACAAGCTAGAAATCTATTGCATCAGATTTAAGAATCACATGGATATCTCATGAAATAGCCCTGTTTATTTTCAATCTTTTGTTGTGCAAAAAGAATTGATTTTCCATAATTTTTAATGTATTTTAATGCACTTCTACATCAGAGGAATCATAATTCTTTTGACTGCAGGCTTGACTCTCTCTTACTTCATGTTAGAGTGTGTTTATGCGTCTGAGTTCAGTCATCAAATGTGGATGATCAGAGCTGCCTTCCAGAAAAATCTTTTTCTTCCCTGTGACCAGAGTCCAAGGAGCCTGCTCCCCTAAGATGGGTGCCTGGAGTTAGGTAGCGTTGATATTCCCTATTTCACATTCATTTAAATCAACAGAATCCAAGTGCAAAATGGAATGAAAGGTCTTGGCTTCTGGTGGGATTATTTTAAACATTCCAATTACATTTTCTTTGCACACCTGTACATGGCTGGACAGTGAATTAAGCTCTTTCAATTACAGGTTAGCCTGCAGCTGATATGAGGAAAGGAAGCAGAATCCAAAGACTCACCTTGCAGAGAAGCACCTGAAAGAAGTGATTATGATTCACAGCTTTAGCTACAGCTCTTGTATTTCCACAACGTTCACTGTTGATCACATGCTTTATAGATCTGTTTTGCATAGATTTGTTTTGTGTGTCCTTAGAGGATCTGACTCCCAGTTCGATATTCCACGGTAGGCTGCATGCTACTGTACATTGGTCATATCTGCGTCAACAGTTTCATGCAATGGAAGCAGATCAGCAGCTGGAAATGGCTGGTGCTGAGTACTACATTTACAGAACCATAACATCATAGAATAATTTAGGTTGGAGAAGACTTCTAAGGTCATTTAGCCCAACCATTAACCCAGCACGGCCAACCCCACCAGTAAACTATGTCCCTAAGTGCCACTTCCACAGTGACTCAACCTCTTCTCTGGGATAAATACGTATGTGCATCTTACCTTAGATCAGATGTACTGTGGTACTTAAACTATTTCTAGGTTTTTGTTGTGGATGGTGCCTACCATACACGCGGTTCAGAATCCTTCTGCTCTGATTACAGTGGGAGTGCAGCTGGTATACTTTTGGAGTGAAAGTTACAGTTTCATTTTCCCCAGAAAGAGTGTCTTATATATGCACCAAACCACTTTGGAAACCAAGCCAATATTCAGTGAGTATGATCAGAGCATTCACTTCAAAACTTCACTACTTTTCTGAATAAACCCTGTTGGAGATGCAGCTTCTAGATACTGAAGATTGCCTATTGAGACAGTTTCTGCTCCACTATACATCAGTGACTAAATCCTCAGCAGGAATGAGGACCATTGCTTTTAATTAAAATACACATAATGTTAATGCATCTCTGGGCCGTGAACTACATCACTCTATCTCAGCACTGCTAGAACTTGCATTTAGAACAATGAAAATGGTAGGAAAATTTCAGGTTTTCACTTCACTTTGCTATGGGACATTTATTTGCATACAGTGTGCACAGTATATACAGCTATCCTAAGTCTTACATTCAGCAAGAATTCACTTTTAAAGAACTGAAGATAGAGGCTTGCTTAAATTTTTTAGAAGCAAATAAGATGTGACAGAAGTTACTGCGAAGATTGAATGATAATAATCTAAAAACTTGTATTTCATTAAATATGCTTCTAAAATCACCTTCAATATTCTTACATTTGTAGTGTTTCAGAACAGTTTGTTGCTGTCCCAAGGCATTAATTTTTCACTCTGATAATGGAGCATTTTATTTCCAGCTCTTTTCAAATAGATCCATCCAGCCACCTCTTTGGCACCTAGAGCAAGTCAGAGGGAAAAAAATATGTCTGATTAGCACTTTTGAACAAGATCTGTAAGGATGTTAGTGAGCAGTGTCTAAATAAACTGAAACATGAAGACAGGTTTTCTGATGGATGGAATTAATGTATCAGAGTCTGTAGACTGTAGACCACAAAGAGTAGAAGCAGAAAGCTATCTTGTCAATTTGATTGTCAGCAGCCTGTTTGCATGCATAACTATAGTTTCTGTGGTATGGTGATGAGTAGTAAAGAAGGGCATATTTTAAAAGGTGTTGTCAGTATAACAATGAGGACTGCTAACATTTAGCAAACCTATATGCTGTTACCCATACAAACCTATACAGGTTGGTAAGGTCTAACCACCCATTGGTAATTTTACCAGTAGAACTACCCTTGGTTTGACATTTACTTTCATGTAGTATCATAAAGTCTGGTTTGTCAAATCTCAATTTTTTTGTTGATTTAATAAAATGAGCTGACATGAACTATATTTTGATCCTTTTCCATTAGTGCATGCTGGGATGCCGCATTAATTATCAGTGATTAATCCTTCACACACGTATGTTCCCGTAACTAGGACTGTTCATGTTATTGACTTGAACTCTATGGCCCTAAGTTACAGCAATCACATCTCAAAGCCCTGCATTCCCTCCATTAAAATTCCCAGTGTGTTTTAAAAATGCCTTGTTTTCAAACAGCCATTCAAAGTTCAGCTATTTGACTTTCTCCAGAAAGAAGCCCTGAACTTCTTCAGTCCATATGGAGAAGAATCAGCAATAAACTTGGCTTCAAAACAAACCCAGAAATAAGGAAACTCTGGCAGTATTATCACTCTGAAATATCCCGTTGCACAGGTTTTTGATCCATTTCAATTTATTCCACTGATCCTTTGGCCTCCTGACAAGCCAAATATCGGTCAGAATCAGAAGCATAGGCAATTATCACTGTTAACATCTAGTCCATTGATCATGTCCTTCATGTGTTCATTATACTGGGATTTGCTGAGCTGTCCTGAATGAGCCATCTAAAGCAAATTCAATACTTCTACTTATATCTTTATGGAAAAAAAAACTTTAAAGGGTTTTGTCATTTATGGTTTTCTCCTTATTCATCAGATACTTCTCAGTGGTCTTCCTGTGCTATGCTTGAAAAGCAAGTATAAAAACTTAAATGGAAGAAAGAAGAAAGAGGAAAAGGAGGACATGACCTCTAACTTGGTCAAGAATGTGCAGAAGCTAAGAAGTGAAGGCTCCTATCCTCAAGAGAGGATAGAAGGACTAGAAGGTGACTCAGGAAGCATACAAGATGTTTGCAGCCTTCAAATCATGTTAGACTGTATTATAAACCGTAAGGACACAGAAGACCCTAAAACATGCTTGCCAGGATCACTGTCCTGAATGGAAGTTTTTGTGTTCTAGGTTGCAGCCATCTTCTGACACATGATTACACCTCATGGCCAAACTAGGTCTTCTCACTTGCGTGGCCACTTTGTGTGGACTCTGTACTCACTGCGTACTGACCATATTGTACATTAAAGGTAATTATACTGTAATCTGTKATTCATATAGAAATGGTCAGCACGTTTAATCTGCTTTTTCGTGGCTTAAATCTTCATGGAAATGTCTGTGTTTACTGTGATTTCTCATGTAGATGATTTACTCAGGCTTTTGAAACTGGCATGTTCATTTAAAATCAGCAGTTCATTTAAAATCTATATGCAAGCCAACCACACTGACACAAATTAACACAAAGCAGACATTCCTCTAATTCTGACATAATATCAAAGCATGCCCTTAAGGCCTCCTTCGGGTGCACATCTCCACAGTCTGCTCTGGTAATTGCCTTTATGTCTGGCCGTTCAAACTCAGCAAAGATATTTTTGTCCCTACCCTCTTTTCTGGTAACATTTTCCTTATTGTTTTACAAATCATCTGTCAAATGTAACATTCAAATATCACAACAAAAATATTTTGGCTTACTTAGACACAGTCTAATTATGGAGTGCTTCCAGTGTCACTCTACAAATACACATTAAACAGTCATTTTGCATGGCAGTGCAAAATGTTCAAACTATGCTCACATCTGTCTTTACATCTCAGTGGTTCCATGAAGACCAGGAAAAATAGGTGGTTCCTTCAGTAGCTGTTAGTCTGGCAACAACACCAATATGGAAGTGCCACTCTAGGAAGATGTTCCCTCTTAGGACTTAAAAATGTTAAAAAATATAGGTTTTTCTTAAAAAGTTTTTTAATTTTTTTTTTTTTTTGATGAGCAAAGTGTTTTGTTCTGAGGAGTTATCATTAATCTTCCTAACAGTTGAGTTCAGAGTAATGATGTGTCCCCATTGTTTGAATGACATTTTCCCAAACCTGGAAAATTTGCAAATTTGCTTTCTCTTCTGTTGGTAGAGAGGATGCTGTGGCTGGAAAAGTTGTGGTATTTCTTCCTTCCAAATCACAGAGACGCAAAGGGAAGCAAATTCACTGTGTTCTTCTGTTACTTTCCCTGAATTGCCCCATGGTCACGATACCATGCAGACTTGGTAGCTTTGCAGTCTTAGATGAAATGCCTTATGTCTTCCAGTTTCCACATAGTTACTGAAAAAACAAATAATAGCCTTCACCAATGTAAYCTCTTTTATCTTCATCAAAGCTCTCATCATTGGGTGCATGTCAAGTTGGAGGCTGGGGCTGAACTCTTTGAGAGTTGTCTCCCATAACCTCTCTTCTCCTGGTGATTGTCAGGATCCTGTGAGCTGTGAATGTTCAGTCTCACTTCTCATTACTTGTCTTGCAATCCCTGTAGCTTTGCCTTACAAAGGGTGGGTGTTACTTAAATGCCAGTAACATTCAGAACTGATTTGTTGTCCACTGCAGTTCATCTCACTGCTTTCATAGAATCACAGAATAAGCTGAGTTGGAAGGGACCCATCAGCCATCATCAAGTTCCACTCCTGGTCATGTGGAAGAAAATTCAATAATTTTCTTGCTGAAATGATGCAAATAATAAAAACCCACAAAACAACACAACCCCCCGATGTTATGCATCTCTAATACCAAAACATCTGTTGATCTGCACACCACCTGTATTTCTATGCAAATTAACGAAGAGAATGAACTGTGACATGAAAAGGATTACGGACATTACAGAGAAAATGCAAAATAAAAGAGAAGATTGTAGGATGTTCCAGCAAGTGTGTAAGAACTTCCCCCCAAGAATCCCACCACAAACCTCTAGAAAGAATTTTGGACTGACAGGCCCCTGGTGCAGTGCCACAGCAGGCACCGCAGTGCAGAACACAGGGCCTTGTGCTGGCGAGGCACTGCCTGTTCACCTGGTCCAGCCAAGCCGCAATGCCAGAAGTAACCACAGTGGGTAAATGGCCTCATGCCAACATCCTGAGTATTTGAACATGAGCCAGCTGTGTGTGTCTTCTGCTCCCTGTGTCTGAGGAGCTGAGCTCTGCTCTGTAACACTCTCTCTAACAAAGAGAAGGTGTTACAGCAAGCATTTTACTGCAGTGCTCGGATGGTTTCTCTCCAAGATTCATCTGCAACTGCAGCTTGCTGGTGCATGCAGAGCTGGCCAAGCTGGCCTCAAGGCAGGGCTAAGGTTGCATCTCACAAGTGGATATATTTTCCCCCTGTACTTCCTACTGTTTTGGAGAGCAAATTTCTGCTGTTTTAATTATTTCCCACCCTTTAGAAACTCATTTCCTGCAATGACAAAGTTGGTGGGTCTGGTTCAGTTTGGAGGAGATTCAGAGAAGACCTAGCAGTCTTCAGCTTTGTCACGAAGGCAAGCAAAGAGGCAGGCAAGCCTGCCAAAATCCAAGAAGCATTTGGACAATGCTCACAAGCACATGGTGAGACCCTTGGGGTAGTCATATTCAGGGCCAGGAGTTTGACTTGATGGTCCCTTCCAATATAGGATATTCTCTGATCTCAGGAAGTGTTCTTTTCCCCACCAGCAGCTGCACAGCTTCTGCTGATTGCCCCAAATGGCTACCAGAGCCCAACACCACTGCTTGGAAAAGTTAATATTTGAATGCCTTAAGATACATTTTTATGATAACATTTGCTTCTAGTGGAGTTTCTCTATGCACTAAGTCTGACGCACGCATGATCAGTATGGGAACTGTCTGAGCCTCAGTCTGAGTTCCTGTGTGCTTGTTAGGAAAACCAGTGATTTTCTAAATACATCATTTGGGAGAGAGTATAATTCTGAAAATAAAACTAAACTTGGCTGCTTAAGCTTTTCCAGCTTAAAAATTAGCTACATCAAATCTCAAGAGCAATAGGAATGAGAAAAACTTATTATTATACTCAAAATTCCATCTTTAAACAGTAAGTACCATTCTGTCTTCACAGAGATTATCAGAGCAGCAGTGTTAGATTTGGAGACAGTAAGTTCAGACCACAGACTGTTGTCTTTAAGAGGAATGAAAATCTGAAAGTATTTAAATTACACCAATTTAAAATTGGCAGTGAAAACTGCCATATTCAAAAGTCAAGATAATCTTTGTAAAACACTAGATCACCAACATCTTTTACAATGCTTGTCCTGCAGTTAAAGAAAACTTTTGATTTTTAACTGGAATCAGAAAGAATAAAAAAGCTTGTTTGCCACAGACCTTCTGCTTGCAGAGGCAAATGTGGCAGCCATTCTGTACTTAGCCTTAATCACTCTCTGTTTTGATGCTAGTTCTGCTGAAAACTGGGATGTTGGCCAAGGCATTGGGGTTATTCCCCTTTCTTTCCAAAATATTCCCTGAAATCTTTGACATCCAGAAACCCCAGGTCAATATCCCATTCAAGAGATGAAGCCACTAATTGTTTAGCTTCTGTCCACAGCATCAGGAAATGAGATTTGAACATGACCTCACAGCCTAGGAGTGAGACACATGCACACACGTAAAAGCATCCCACAAGAAAAACTGAGGAAGAATGAATGATGAAGTTGGTTATGTCAGCAGACCTTAGCACACACTTAGTGTACATTCAACAGGGATTTTAAAAAAAAGAAAAGGTGGAATTGTGAACCAGAACATACATGATAGAAAATCCTTATAAACTCTTAGGCTTGCATGTTAGGGCAACTGTTTTCCCTGAGGCAGTATCCGACCAAACAGAAGATGTGCAGGTGTCAGGGTTGGGCTACAATAATAATCCCTAAGGGCTATTGCATGCCTGTTTCACAAATGCTATGTTTTTAGGATTAAAACTGGTTCAAAAACTTCCATCAAGATAAATTCCCTCCAAGAGAAAATTGTCCTGTGATAAAGCACTTCTGTAAGAATGGTACATTTTCACTGATTTTTTTTCAAACATGATTTCAAAGGTAGTTTCAGCTAAAAACATTTCCTGACAATCTTGGCTCAGGAATTCACATTGCTGCAGACTCTCTGTGCAAGGCAGAGTGACCTTTAGAGCAGCATAGTCCCAGCCCGAGCTTTTTCCCACCCCCTCCTGCTGCACAAAACCTTGGCTAAGACAGTGACAGTACAAGTCTGGTTTAGCTCTGCTTGGCACCTGGAGTTGGGATCTGTGGCAAATGCTGTTCTGAACTCAAGCTATTATCCAGAGTTAGACCCCAAGTTACCTTGTTTTTCTTGCTGTTTTAACCTCTTAGTTAAGTGAGCATAGCTGTTACTAAGGAGCTTCTTTTTCCCCGGTAGATGTGTCATAAACAGAGGGTAGCAAGTTACTCAATGACTGCACGATGCTGCTACAGTCATGCAATTGCTTTCAAGGGAAATTAATTTTAGGAAAGCACTTAATGTCTTTACATGCATCTTTTAATATGGTTTTGACATGAAAACAAGGAGGGGCCAAGACCTCATAAGCAGCTCTTTACTGACACAAAAAAAAATCGCTAAAAGATTGAGAACTCCCACACAGTATGCCACTGAATACACTCCTACTGACCTTCCCATTTTGAAGTATAAACTTCTGTTGGAAACACGTAGCAATATTTTTCATTGTTACACTGCAGGCTCAACGGTTTCCTCCTGCTGGAGGTTTTTTCCAGCTTGTAAACTGTCTTTCCTGGAGGATATCTGAATGGATCATTGACCGTGACATTTGCCTGAATAGCAGAAAAAGTGGGGAGATAACTCCACTAAAAAGGAGSCAGCCATGTAGTTATTCAATAAAGTAATGTGAGTAGTAGTTAAAATACTAATAAGAAACTTTTAAAGTAGCAGCCCTCAAGAAGACAGACTTGCATTTTCCCGTTGCATTACTTGGGTCAATGGATTTACTTAAGATTTATGCTTACATGCAAGCAGATTCTTTTTGCTTAAAAATGGCTGTCATATTGCTGATTAATACATAAAACCAAAGGTGCCTCATAATCAAGATCTCGTGTAGGTAGTCCTACCTTAATGTGAGAACACAGATCATAACTGAAGATGTAGAGAATGCGCAGAGTTATCCGTCTTGCTTGCAGTGTTACAGGCCATCCTAGAGCAAGGTCAGACCCATGGTTATGCATTAGTATGATTTGTTATGAAGAGTGGCATTTAAATATTTAAATGTACCGGGTCCTATGTGTTTAATTTCATTGYTTAATCATTGCATAGTTTCCCAACTAAGTCGTAGTTGGCACAGAGTGGTGGGTTGCTCTTTATTTATGTGCTGCTGCAGCTTTTCAGAGCCTTTCAGTGCTGCTGAGGCATTATAGCCATTCCTTTTTGGCTCTTGAAGCTGTACATCAAGGCATGCAAGCTTACCAAAGTTTCTTCCCTGGAATATGGTAAAAACAAGATATCCCAGTATATATTCAGCAGTACCTATATGGAAATCCTTGCTCTTTTGTAGTGCAGCTGTAAATTCCTAGTTAATGTATCATGCCAGGAGTAGGGCGCAGGGTAGATATATATCCTACTGATAAGGACAGGAATTGCATATATGAAAATATATTTCCACCATATTAAAGAAGCACTTTGAGGCATTTAAATGACATTTATCAGGTTGTAGCTCCTGTGTAAGATAATAGGCTCTAACAAAAACCATAGATGGCATCCTAGCTGTCTCGTTGTATACGCTAACAAACCTTTCTAACATCACATGTTTTATACAAAATAGGCATCCTCMCTGGAGAAATGGGATTGCCTGCTAAGGACTGCAACCCTGCTGATGTCTAGTTTAAACAGACAGCAGATTAAACAGTTGAGATAAAAATGTAAAACCAGAAATGTTTATACAAGTATTGCTGAGCACCAGAACCATAATAAAGTGAAGTCATAGGTGCTCCCACATTAAAATTTACTATGGTGTTTACAAAAAAAAGCTGAAGGG
Source organism: Malurus melanocephalus (assembly GCF_030028575.1). NCBI lineage: Eukaryota > Metazoa > Chordata > Aves > Passeriformes > Maluridae > Malurus > Malurus melanocephalus. Next base: position 71,225 of record NW_026623533.1, read on the forward strand.
GTGTACAGACCAAATAAATGGAGGCAGAGGGGAAAGACAGAATGTGATTCAAGACAGAGATGAGAAAAGAAAGTAAAACATCATGATGCAAACATGTAACAAGCATTTGGAAGGAAGCTACTTGAAAATCAGTGTTAAGCAGTGTGGCTTTGAATATTTATTCAAATATTTATTTCTGCTCCTTCTTTCCCTCCATACCGAGTGAAAGACCCCTTTAACAGACCTTCTTCCACTGGAGCCAGACAAAATGGCTCTGAGGCAAGGTAGGGTATATCTCTCTCTGTGTTAGCACGTGTAGGTTTGTGTGTAGGTTTATGGCTTGCCCTGGAAAAATCTTTTAAGTGAGCCCTCTTTTTTGTCCCAAGAGAATAATTCTGTCTTTCCAGAGGCAAATCTGAAAAAAACCTGCCCCAAACAATTAAACAACCCTGAAATCCACCCTTCCTTGTGCCTTATGTTTTGGATAAGTCTTTTTTAGCATAGTGATGGATGCTAAATTTACTCTTGCTGTACTGGCATTTGCTCGTCTTTGGACTGTTCCAAGCATTTTGCTGATAGGGATATTTAAAAAATCAATTAGTTAAGAATTTAAAATGTGCTTCTAAAACTTACATAGATTTATGTTGTAATCCTACCTTCATCTCAGCATAACCTTGGTTTGTGTCATCTCAAAAGCCCCCACAAGGAATTAAAGGCATCTGATGTGGAGTTCACATGAGGACAAGTCCTTTTCTTCTCTCCTAGTGAATCCTTGATTGGACTGTAACTAATGCAGCCTGCTGCATAGTTTTCTATAAACTCCATGTAGAGGAAAAAGATTTGGGTAGGGCCAGGGCTTGTTTTCCCACGAAAGCTGTGAGTTTATTAGTTGATACAGGCCAGATTAAAGTAGGGGTTTGACTGTCCACAGATATGTTCAATTAAAACAACTTCTTGAGCACAATTTGTTGTGAAACCAGTACATCTCCTGACTGAGCCAGCCCCCAGTTTTGGCTTTGCAAGATTGTTTATGCAGAGGAGAGCTCTTTGCAAAGCCGCACACACAGGCTTGTCCATCCATGTACAAATTTAGATGGAATGAAATTTATTTCTATCCAGGAGGATGGAGCTGCCCTGTGAGTACACAGCAACATGGTTCCAGCTGCAGGCGCACATGCAGATGGTACCAATGGGGTGCCACTCTACCCCTTTTCCCATTGAAAAGGCACCACTGGAACATACACCTAAGAAATTTACTGATATTTGCCATTGCCTGGATAACTATAATAGCACAAAATACTTTTTGTAACTAAAAAAAACAGGCTGTTATTAAAAATCTCATGAATTATGTGTGCAATTGCTCTATTCAGCTGCTGTGAAAACTACCTTTTTTTGGCTGTGGCCTTTCGTCTGCCTAAACAATACAAAGAATTACAAGTGTATGGTCATAGAATACAATGTCTGTAAAATGATGTTTCTTTATTATCCACAATCTCTTCTAAGACAAAACAAAAAGTACTAATGAAACCCAATCTGCCCAGTCCCTGACGACCTAGTAGTCTGTCCTGCAAAGATCATCCCCAGAAACATTCTTTTGAAGACAGAGAGTTCTGCTTTAGATTAGACTGCCTAGTCCTGGAGCTCACACAACAGTCCTACTGAAAACAATTAAGTAATTTATACTTAGAAGCAACTGTGACCTTATCCAGACAAATACCTTCCCATTATTAGGACAAAAGAGACAGTATGTTGTTTTACTTTCTCTACTATTATCTGCTATAGGGTATTTTTTAATTACGGGAAATCAACTGAAAAATAATGTTGTCTAGCAACAAAGAAAACAAACACAAACAGAAGAGAAACAGAGTGACAGTCCTGCTTTTTATATTGTATACTTCTACTTTCAGGTAAACTGAATAGAACTAAAACAACAAACAAGTTAAAATGAATTGGCTAATCAGCCTCCCAACAGTGAATTGATACCAAGACTCTGGGTCCATCCAAGAGCTTGATTTGTTTACTTTGGGTTTTTTTTTTTTTTTTTTTTTTTTTTTTTTTTTTTTTTTTTTTTTTTTTTTTTTTTTTTTTTTTTTTTTTTTTTTTTTTTTTTTTTAAATTTCATTTCAGAAACATCTGAGATTCATTAAGTCATTCTAAGGATATATAAATTTATAATTCAATATTTTAAATTTAATCATTAACGTACAGAACAAACATTTATTTTCCCCTTCAGCAAATTTTTGCTTTTGCATGAAAAGACTTAAACTTCTCAATTTTATTAAAGCTACACAATAAAAAATTATCAATTCAGAATCTGGGATATTCTGATGAATTATGTGTATTTCTTACTACATATGTAGCAATTTATAAGTTATGTCATGATAATACACTACATGACACCATCAAGTTATTAGTGACAATGTTGATACAAACATTTAAATTTGCAAGATAGGAATAGGAAAAAATGATAAAGAAAGAGAGAAAAATGTGGCAAGGGATGATAATTACCTCAATTTGTGATTTTTGGCAGAAGCATCTTGAAATTTCTCTCATGGGCTGAGTCTTGGGAACACATTATGATTAAAGAATTTAATGATATGGAATAAAACCATATTTTCCCTATTATTTCATTTGTTTCACCTGTACTTTGTTGAGCCATATACTCATCCACATATAGACTTTGTGAAAATATGTAAGGAAGTTGCAGAGAGCTAGCTATAGATTCAGAGAATTAAAAACTATTCCAAATTTTAAAATAAACTCATTGACCATGACTTCTCTGAAATTCCTTGGCTCTCAAGGTATTCTTAGAAGCTGCATAATTACCATATTAAGAGAAATAAAATTAGCAAGTTGTACCCAGACAATTAAAAAATGTTACGGATGACTTATCCAAAACAGCAGTAAGAGATGTTGAAGAATCTTGTCGTTATCTAAACAACACTAAATGGGAGGACTTCGAAGACCTAACATTGTCTTTAAATGAGAAATACATTTGAGCTATGAAAGTGAGTTGCAAGGCCATGTCAGCAGTAACCAAAGAATGGAGTAATTTGTTGTATCATTGGTCCTTGCAGTGTGGGATTTGGCATCCTCATATAGTCAGAACTAAATGTTCTGACCCCTCAGTTGGAGCTAAATCCATGATTGTTGTACTGTGTATGTCTTAAGATTCCTGATTTGCCTCTTCTGCAACTGTTAGGAAAGTTGCTGAAAGCAGTATTTTTCAGAGTGCTGCAACTAACTGTGAAATGGAGGTCAAAGGCTGGATTCAAAGGTGGTGGCAACATCAGTAACTTTTCCTTCTGAGGTAAAAGTTACAGTCTGCTCTGATACAGTCCGATCAAAGACACTGTTCACATTTCTGCTGTATTATTTAGGTATTCCGGTGCAACTCATACAATATCATTTTCAGAAAAACAACCCAAACATATCACTAAATGCTGAGGCCTCATATCTATCTTTACTGGTTTTAGCAACCTTTCAAGCAAGAATTTAGCAATTTTTATCTAGAAGCTAAATAAGAATTGCTGTAAAGAAAGGTCTGCTGGCTTTTGCCATAGGAAAAAATGAGTATTCAGCGAAAGCAAACCCAAATAAGAGGTATCCCAGCCTGTCTCTGCATCCTGAGAGGATTACAAAGCAAGGAGTGTGGAATAGCAGCCCTGGAGAATAATTTGTCTATTTAATTTCTTTTATAACAAAGTAATGGGCCCTGCAAATAGGAGATTGAGTCGCTGAAGCAGAAAATCAAGTCTTCCTATAGGAGAAGAGGAATAATGAGTTTGGGTCAGACTGAAGAGTCCACTCAGCCCAATATCCTGTCTCTGATACGGCCACGGCAGCTGTTTACCTAAGAATGTAAAACCAGGCAAATGTATAGTGATATGTCCTCAACATGGCCTTGTGTTGGGTTTGCATGGCAAGGTTTTGTTAGCAGGAGGGCTACTGGATGGCTTCTGTGAGCAGCTGCCCGAGGCTTCCCCCATGTCCACAGAAACAATTCCAGCCAGCTCCAAGATAGACCCACTGCTGGCCAAGGCTGAGCCCAGGGGTAACAGAGGGAGCACATATGGGATAACAAATATCAGAATGGAAAAAAAATAAGAATTGATCTCTCTCTTTCAGACATTATCACACTGACTTTGGTAGCTGATTCTTTGGTGTTCATGGAAGAGTAAACACATAACATGGGAACTATCACTGCATGCATACAAGATTGTGAAGCTCAGGCTAAGTTATCTATGTAGCATCATTACAAACCTGCATGTATTAAAGAAAGAACTCAGAAAATAAGCCAAAAAAATTATCTTGTTCCCAGAGAAACAGAATGCATTGTCCACAGGCAATCCAGTGGAGAAGAATCGTCCAGTGACATTATTCAAATAGATGTTGAAAAAGGCCAAAATGGAAATATACAGGCTGACTGTGCCTAAACGTCCCAGAGAACATTTTAGCCCCACTAGTTATACTCTGTGTACTTCTGAGTTTTAGGACCATGCCAGAAGAAGATGCAATTTCTTGGTCTGAGTTAATTTTGGCAGTGGGAAATTATATGACTAGAAGACGCAAAAATACTTTTTACAAGCTGCTCCAGGGAACATAAGAAACAATGTTTCTCACTTTACAAGACTATATTCTTTGCACAGGAAAGGTCCTTTTATTATGGCAGGTTGTTTATCATCTCTATATTGAATGAGAAAGTGAAAGGTTTAAGTTTTTTTTCTTCAGTCACTTTATCGTAGAACAACACAAGCCTTTAAGCCAGTGTCATTCTCTCCCTCCTGAAGAGTGGCCTTGTGGCTCCTGCTGCGTCATGTTAGATTCCATAGCTGATTCAGAGCCCACTGCTGCTCCTGCCCACTGGGATGGGGAACTTGCTGTTGTAAATGGATACAGCAGTGCAAAGATCATGGGAAGTTTATCCCTTTGTTTTTAATTTCCCCCCTAAGAACAATTTTTTCCAATTAGTGCTTCAGCTAGAAATTGTTGCTGCACAGTGCTACAACTTATTTCTGTTTGAACTGGCTGATCCAACACTAGGGAATCTCTTGTGTGACGTAATAGATGCCCTGATCTCGTGCTTTTGCAACGCAGAAGATCCCTTGTCAGGGAACTTGGCCATGCTATCTGGAAAAGGACTTTCTTCACCCTCTGATTTGGTTCTCTCTTCCATGGTGCACAGGAATAATTTTAAACAGTATCTTTCCTTTGCTGTAAGGGTATCTGTACCTGGCACGTACAAGCCAAACAGCACACGCAAATGTGCACAGAAAGAGGTAGGAGCAAACCTTACCTAAAAGCCATTTGGTGGTACTCTAAGGAAGTAATACACCTTAAACTAGCTCCTTATCATTCTCAATTAACTTTCTCAAAGTTGCAACACTGGATAAACATTTAAAAATTAACCCAAATTATGCATATAATTTTCTTCAAAAAGGATGGTGCTGTTCAAAATTAAGAAATCTGGTACTACTATTCACAAAGACAAAACAAAAAAAAAAAAAAGAAGAAGAAAAAAACCCCATATCCCTTTTGGAGCATGGTCCCTGAGGATTGTCAGATAACATGTATTTACACAACTCTCTGGGCTCATTTGTTTACTTATTTGTGTAGTTTGGCTTACAGCCATACAGCGAAAGTCTAAAGAACAAATAAAGAGCAACTTTGACTAAACTAAATAAAGAACAGCTTATGTAGTCAATTATAGACAACATTAAAATCAAACAGATGTATGCAAAATAGAGAAATTTAAAACACATAATAATTTTTTCCAAACACACAAATAACTGGAGATGCAACCCAGGCTACAATTATCGCAGATAAATTATATATTATAGCAGCTTCAGATATCCTTAAACTAATTATAAACACAATGTTCCTGTGGTGATACTGTCACTGAAGATTGCTCTTGCAATTACACAATTCTTAAGCCTTTGCCTCTTTCATTTCATAAATGTGAAAGAGGTAGGAGTAAATAGTTTTGCAAAGTGATACAGAGCCTGTGGAAAAAAATGGGTTATTTTTCTGATGTCATCATAACATAATAAGAATCAAAGATTATGTGAAGTATGTTGCTTACTGCCTAGGTGCTTCATCATGAGAATTGTAATCTGTTTAAATACGAGAAATATAACCTATTTTATTTTTTCTATGACATGGGCAGTAGCCTAAAAGGGCTTAGTTTGTCAGTGTGATCACAAGACAAAAGTACCTGATGAAGAAGTAAAAAACATACCTGTGACTATAGGTAGATGTCTGAATGGAATGCATTTTAGAGAAACATATCCTTTAGACTATGGGCATGCTTCCTTAGTACTGTGATAGTGACTGCACAACAATGACTATGAAGGTGAACAAAATTACCTTGATTTGTATGGCACCTAGGTAGTTTGCCTGGATTGTAAAATCTGCACAAATCTACCTACATTTAAGATACTTGCTTGGTTAGAAATGTAAACTCCTTATGAACAAGTGTTCAGAAGGCATAAACCATGCTAAAGCTGGTTATGCTTGTATCAGTACACTACCATATTAATCTGAACCAAGTTTTAATTTGGTTGTACCATTGGATGAACTGCAGTAAAAGAGAAATTAAAACAATTACCCTCCTTCTCCAAAGAGGGGATCACTAACTGTGTATGTATTTATTGTACAAAGAAAGTCAGTAGTAATTTGCTTAAACAAATGCATTTTGCTTTGAATTGAATTGAATCAGGATTGTATATTTTCAGCCCTTCTGGTACTGACATGACCTGAACAGTAAAACCCTATAAGCTGCGTTAAACAATCACAATCTTTTCAGTAATTCCACAGTGTTTTGTCATTTGAGAACGTCCTGAGATGCAAAGCTGTGCACCCAGATAGGTCTGAGCCAGCTTACATCCAAGTTTTGATTTCATCCTTTAAAGTCAGGGTGAGGTCACAGAGTTCTCACTCGGTATAAGGTTTTCAAAATACGAGGCTGCCCATGAATGTCATTCATGTTCAGACCCACAGTACATCTAACTTACCCTCAGGAACAAAGAAAATTCCATGAAGTGGTAGATTGAATATCCCTGGAAGATGATGACAGCTCAGAGGWAATCCAGATGCATTTGCATGGAGTAAACTTCTGTAAACATGTTCTGTACTCAGCAAAGAAATAAATGTCAAGGTAAGCTTGGCAAATGACAAAAAAGGATGAGTCATGTTTCTCCAATGTCATTCCAAAGATGCTATCTTTCACCTTCCTCAGTACTGTAGTCACAAGACTGACAGTGTTGCTGCTCCCTTATGGGAAACGGTATTCAAACACTGTGGATAAATGATTTACCAGAGCCCTACAGTAATTTTTCACACATACTTTGTTTTTATTTGCAAAATCTGGGAGGAATAAGTTTCCATATGCAGCAATCAATGTGGAATTGCCTATCTAAAATGTTTGTAAGTCACTGCCCTGCCATGCTTTTAGTTGATATTTTCACATTAGGATATACATGATGAAGTTATTTTATGACAGGCTTCTGGTTAAGCAATTAATAGAAAATGTCATGTCCATTTTGMAAAAGAAGAAATGGATGCAGCATTACTGAGAGCACGTTTCCAAGCAATCATTTTCTTTGAGTTGTTTAACTTCTGAATAACCAAATTGACACATCTTGGAGGACCATTTTTAAGACTGCTATGCATTTTGATTATAGTCAACAATGATCTGTACACATCTAATAGGTCTGAAATTCAGGCCAAATACTCAGGAATCAAGGAATTAGAAATAAAAGGCAGCTTTTGTAAAGATTTGCAGAAGATGACATGTGATGTCTGAGACACAGCCCAGGACTAAACTCAGTCCCTTAGCTCTCAAGCCAGAGAATCAGCAAATTGTCATTCCTGGTAATGCTACTGAGTAATATTAGTATTTTCCTAAAAGAAACATAGAAAATACTTCTGTCTAGCTCATTCCTATTCTCTACAGTTTGTTAATCTGAATGCACCTCATTAATATTTATTTCTCTGGAATGATTAATTATTTTCACTTTAGTGAACAGAAGTCAGTCCATGATGCAAAGACTGTGATATGAAATGGAGAACCCTGCAGTTTATAGAAGGTTTTCAGCTGACTTCATCAGTAGTTTATGCTAATTAGATCTCTAGGTGAAACTTTGTGTAATGGATTCCTTTCCTTTCATGAGCTAAACTGTTGCCATTTCTGTTTGCAGTTAATTTTTTTAAAAACTGAAATGCATGGAAGAGTTTAATGTTCACAAAAGCAATGAATTTTGAATCTTTTTATGCCTAATATCCCAGGATAGTGATTTTATCATATTAGCCAGGTAAGGCTTTTAGATAAAGAGATTCTAGATTGTTGCTTATTAAAAGAAAAACAGTTGTTCTTGGCCCTGTTCTGCTACCATTACTCTTGCAAATACTGATCACTGAAAATGTAGTAGAAATGTTCTAATGACATGGTGGTATTCTCGTGACTACTGTGGCAGAATAAAGCTAGGTTTTTTTTAATGTGGTAAATGTCTATCTTATCCAGATGATTTAATCCAAATTATATCTGGGTTAGAAAAGCAATTGTGGTCTGTTGAATTCATCAGCAAGCTGGAGATTTCTGAGCATGTAAACTTAAGACCACGTGAGTGTAAACAAAGTCATAATTTCCAAAGGATATGGCAGCTATGGTTTAACACTCTCTGGATTCTTGCTTATGGACATCAGTAGGCATGCTGGTGCACAGAGAAGATGTTTAAACACATGCCAATGAACAGAACCAAATCTATTTTGAAAAAGTCAAGTCATCACATTTTTATTCAGTTCGGCCTATTGCCAAAGCTAAGTGCAAGAAAGTGTGCTGAAAAGCCATTCAGAAACCTTATGGCAAACAATGTCCAAGCTGGTGATAAGAACATTTCCAACACATGTAACTTGGTGTTACTGGTTCAGAAATCTCCCAAAGCTGTGTTTCTGTGTTTGGGAGTGATTTCTAGTTCCTCTTGTCTATGAGGAAATAAAAAAGATTTCTTACAGCCCTGGTTCTGGAGCTTCAGTTTTACCACTCCCAGGCTATGTAAGTAAGTAGAGATGTGCAAGTGAGGAATGCTAAAGCCAGAGGTATAATTTTGGTTCAGGGAAACTCTGATCTCATCTACATGGATTCATTCAACCTTGCTTTCTTCATATTTTGCAATATGATTCCTTCAGCTGTGTCTCTGTACATCTGTTGAAGTGACTGGAGTGACAAGATCCCGTGAAACCATCAGCCCCTGTAAGATAACAGCCAAATAAGATCTTCCCTGACATCTTCTGTCCCCCATCACTTTTTGTCTCAGCCTGCCTTTCATATATCCGCTCCTGTGCGTTTCCATATGTGGGTTTCTACCACTTCCCTGCTTCCTAACAGTCTCTCTCATTGTACCTTTATCCTTGTTTTCTAAAGCTGGAAGAAACGGGTGAGTCAATTAGACTTATCAAATCCACGCGTATCTCACAGTCATGCTCTGTCACCATGAGATGTATTTGCTGTGCCCTCCCTATTCCTTTTCCCACTTACTCAGTCTCAGACGAGTCTTTCTGGGTGGAACTCATCTCTCCTGGCTTCAGACATAATCCCCTGAGCCAGCTTCCCACAGTTCTGCCTTACAGAAGAACGAAATAGGAGCTTGGTGATTTACCTCAAGCTTTTTAATGCCTAGTTTTGGACAGAACTACTTGAATCTTGTAAGACCTTCTTCCTCTCCGCTGACYGGAATGCGGACCCAGATAATCACCTCAACAGCAGGGAATCCTATTTGAGACACTTGCATTTGGCCAGATATTTTGTTGCCTTGCGCCATGTGGTCTGGTGGCAGGCAATGGGAATTGGAAACAGGAAGATGGTGATAACCATAATTACAACTCTTAAACAGAAAAAACCTAAGAAATATTTAGTTGACAGTACCAATATGCTATGTACTGTTGCATGGTTTCCAAGCAATTGACCTTTTAAAGATGGCAATTCGTCTGTTATACACAAAGTTAAAAAACAAATCCAAATCAACAAAACTTTAATACCCAGAATGCTCTCGCAGAAAATACTTTTACTTTATGGGTTAGGCTTGATGCTTTAGATGTTACAGCTGCCACTCTTCATCCAATTTCTGAACTATAAATATGGGATTTATGGCCTTACAGGCATGAAGGTGAGGAATCATAATAAAAATAAGCATACTGATTCACATGAAAAGTATGTACCAAATAAAGCCTTAAATCATTTTATGCAGCCTGTCATTCAAACATATTTGACTGTCATCCAAATTGCTGGAATTGTCCTTCACACAGAAAAAAAAAAAATCCCTCTGTTTATTTTTAGGATAATTGGAAGGGCAACTTATTATCTTCAAATTAATGAATAGGTCAAGTTGTTTTTAAAAGCTTCATCATATTTTCCATTGTCCCTCYCTCCTTTACACCTCTCTTCATTGCCTAATCATTCACATACTTCATTTTTTTTGAGTTTGGGTGAGTCATGAAGTGCACATTATGATGATAAATATATAATCTCTGCTTCCTTTTAATGTGTGATTCATGCCATAAGCCTATTTTACTTATTCTATCCTTTGTTCATAACCTTGACTCTATTAACATCAACAGTACTGCTGGAATCACATGTTTCTACTTAAAAGCTAACATAAAGGTCTTATCTGCTTTACATTCTATAAATTCTGTCTGACACATTTTTTTCCYGTGACTCTGGTTATTCATTTGAAATCACAAATGTTATTGTAACACAAGCTGAAGAAAATCACCTTAAATATGAAGGTGATATTTTCCCTCTATGATGCCATTTGAATGATTTGTTTGAATCAATTAAATATTGTAAAGGATATTTAAGAAGTTCTTTCTTTCTTTTACAGCTTAGTTCACAATTTCAGGCTCGGCTGGGACTGTTTTCCAGTGCTATGTTAGAAAATCAATGGACCCTGTGTGTGTTGCCCAAACAGAATCACCCTTGGCGCTCTCTAGCCCAGCCCCAAAGATCTATAAATACCCATGTTCACACCTGTATAAAGGTGACATGCACATTAATTAAATCATCCCTGAGACCCACAGCATGTACTTTGCTTCTCTAATTTCATGTGAGTAATAAATGACTTTGCAGTAGTTCTGAGAGTGCAGTGGTTGGTGATCCTGACTGAGAGCAATTACGTGTATGTCATTAAAGCAACATGTAGCTGAGCCATAATTCTCTAAAGATAGCKATGCATCATTGTATGTGCTCGTGTCTGAATGCCAAGGGAACATAAGATCTTCCTTAAGTGGAAGTTATTGGAAAGTTAAACTAAAAAACAGCACAGTATAAGATGTTTTCTATGCAATCCTTCTTTCAGAAGGCTCCATTGTGACATTAAATCACTGATTGACTAGATTTGTATGCTCAGAGAAAAACAATGATTAGAAGTTGCTGGTTAATTATGAGGTGGAGAGAAAACAGTAAGGTAATTTGGAAGTGAACAGAAAAGCCCACAGACATGCAGTGGGAGATTCTGACAGCAGAGAGATAAGTTTATCAGCTTCCAGACCTAGAAAACACAAGCTAGTGCAAAGACTGTTTGTGGTAGCTACGGGGGAAGTTATGTTGTTTTTTTTTCCTGAAAACAAGTAACTTCAGGCAAAATATTTTGTCCAGTGATAATCAATAGCCTGCCTTTCCATTCAGGGCTGAATACATGCCAGAATTATTTGAAAGGGCTTTGCAGCAGGACTGAAATACTCTCATACTTGTGGGAGTCTGTGCTGTGAAGCTGTAAAGAGGTGAGAGGAGTGAGTAGGGGCAGGTGAAGGGTGGTGGTATAGGAGATTTGGCAGGTTCCTAAAATGTCGTCCCCTGGTAAATCTTTATTTTTTTCTGCAATAGGACAAGACCTCCTGAGTGCAAATCTGCTAAGGCAACCAGATTGAATAGCTCTAGATCATAGCTCTTGATCCATCCCCAGACCAGGAAATTGCATGGCAAATTGAGGACTGTCTTTTTCAATCATGCAAATGACGGTCTTACTAACTTCCTGTTAACTTCCTATTAACTTCCATGGGTGAAGATATGCACATTAATTAAAGCACCTACTTGCTTTCTAAATATCTGACCATATTTGAACAACTTTGGTTGCCATTTCATTTGTGATGTTTAAACAGTGGTAAAACTTAATTTTCCATTTTCATTCAAGTTTGGAGCAAGTTTTGACATAACTCAAATTCCTATAACTAATTTTAATGTTAAGATTAAACAAGGAAGTGTCGTTGTACTTGAAAAGCTCCTTTCCATGGAAACCTGATTTATAGCATAATGTTGAAGAAAGAGACCTTGGTTATCTAAACACTCACTATCCTGTTTACTGTGGTTATCAGCTGAGGACTAGTGTGTATTTATTACAGAATGGTTAGTTGTTCTGGTACAGCTCACCCATCTGGATCTTTTGTTTTCTTTTTTTTTTCTTTCACGATGACCACTGCCTGCTTATGCTGGCTTCAGAGGAGCACAGCACACAAAATCAGCTATTTCTATACCTGTGGGAGCTAAACCACCCCTGCGATGCCTTGCCAGCCTGTCCCACACCCTTTACCTTCCATTCCTGCTTCTTTCCCTCTCCAGGTGGAGACACAGCATTGTTCCACCCCTGGTCCTGGCTCCTCTGGCACTCAGCCACCGTCCTGCAGCAGGTCTGACTGGATCTGATGTCTGCCAGAGACTGCTCTTCAGCAGCTGAGCCCCAGGRGTGAGAGCAGTGACGGAGAGAGGCTTCTCTCAAGGCAAATATGACTTATTCATAGGAACAGAGCACTTGGGGAGAAAAATGTTAATGTGAGATAAGCCAATGTCTCACCCAAAAGATTGGCAGGCCTAAMCCTTTCCTAGATACCATTCTGGATGGAAATGTCCCTGAAGGACTTCACTTTTATTAGCTTCAGAGCACAGATCCTCTTTACAATGAGGCAATGCCTCTGTTTTGTGTGTCTGTGAACTCCTTTTGCCAAGCTCATCTGGAGAAGACACTAATGGACGTTGGAAACATTCCTGTGAGTGCCCTGCTTCATATACCGCACGCTGCACATCCGCACAAGAGGAGTTCCTGCTTCTAAAATTGAAGTCTCTTTCTTAACAGCCTAATTTACCGGGACACTGGGCTGGCAAATCAGATGCACACAACTTGCCTGGCTGTGCTGCGTCTAAGCTCTGCCTTCCTGCAACGTGTGCTCTCCCCTTGAAGCTCACTCAATTTCATCTCTAAGTCCTTGTAGGTGTCTGGCTATCTATTTTTATTGCTTAATGCACTTGGAAATCTGGGAAAACTCTTGAAATAATTTGTTTCTTTGCTGCTTTGACAGACCATGCCATCAGAAAGGCACGTGTAATATTCAAAAAGATAATTAAATGTCTCCCAATATAACTAAAGTCAATTTTTAAGTTGTTCAGAAGTATCTTGGTTTGTGTTTCATTCAATTATTAGTTGGCAACAGATCAATTATTCTATAATTTACACTCAAAGAATAATCTGTAAGTATTCACAAATGCAGATAAATCTTTTTAAGTAGTATGTGCGTATAAATCTATATATAAAATAAAACTCCTACCTAATTTCGTGTGTTTTCAAATTCTGCACATTAAATATGGAGGGCACTATCTAAAGATATAATCCAAGGAATTCTTTTTCTTAAAAGCAGTGTCTATGATCAGGAAGTACCTGAAATATTTCAGAGTACAGGCTATCTTTCTGAAGATAGACAAAACTGGGCAGGATAGATATTTGCTGCATCTTGTATTACTTGTAGGGAGTAGTTGTTTTCCTCATGCCATTGGAAATGATACAAACATGTACTATTACTTGCTTGTTGGCACACAGGCTAGAAATAAACTAATTATCTATTCAATGTATGCCCTTCCTTCTGGATCTCAAGTTCCACTCCAATGACTTAAAGTTACTATCAGCTTTCAGGCCATGAGTTAAATCTCTGCCCCACAAATGTCACCAGGAGGTTTGCTATTGCATTAATTGGGGCCAGGATTTTATTCCATGAGGATTTTTTTGAGACGATCTGAAATGCTGTGTTAAAAACACAAATGAGAGGAATCCCATCTTACAAGCATATAAGGCATTCATTTCTATCCTCCTCTAAAATGATTTGGTCAATACCCAGAGGCAGTTAAATTAAGACTGGTCACAATTTTTACTTGTTGGTAAAAATTGACCAATTCACATCTAGAACAGATTTTGCTTTTACTAAGAGGGAAACAGACTCCAGATGTTTAGCTTGTGACACAGATATGATTTATTTTAGACCATGCATCAGTCTAGAGTAGATGGCTTAAGCTGCCAAAGTCAAGGCTGCTTGTCTTAGAAGCCCTTCTAAGTGTACTAGAAAGTCACACCTTGAGTTACACATCATTGGGCATAAGGTTTTGTGGATGGCATAACATGCAGATGTTTTTCCTCACAAAACAGATGAATACATTAGCCAAGGATTTCAGTCTTAAAAAGCAATGTGTTACTTCAGTGACAGGTGACCAGTAGTGCTCTTTAGCTAAAGAGATTCAGTTGTCTCTTGACAGCAAGAAGATTACTAACTTTTAACTCACCCAGCAATCTGGAGCTTACATGAAAAATACTAGAGGCTATGTGTACTACACAATAATTCACAGGGTTTCACATATGCTATGTCCCTTGCCATCAAGCTTTCAGTCGGATCAGAAAGAAAATTATACAAACTCACTATGTAAAAATTCATTCTTGATATTTCTGTGTAATCTATTCAACACAAAAGCAAGCTGAGACCATCAGTGGTGAAGGGAGTGCCCAGGGCAGCACCCAGGCTCTGCAAAACTGGCTTTAAGCCGACTTTATTTTCCTGGTAGTGGAACCTTGTTGGGGCTGGTGTATAGCAAAGTGTTTGAAGGCTAGTGTAGATGCCAGCAGTCTCAAAAGGGCTATTTTAGTAGCCAGGATTGTTGGGGCATAAAGGAACCACAAAGCCCTTGCTCTCTGACTGCCTGGTACCAATAACACACAGCAAGGGAGTGACAGAAGATGCTTATAGCATATGAGGTTTTCACAGTTCTTTGGGAATATCTTTGTGACAAATTGGCATCCTGGATTCAGACAGATMCACCCTGGTTTACCACTGCACTGGTGTTGCAGTTTTGGGGAGACAACTGAAGTCCTGAAGATTACTTTTAAAAGACATGATGCTGACAAATTAAGTTCAAAGTCTAAGCAGAGCCCTTCCAAGTGACAGCTCTCCAGGGCTGGACAGTTATAGCATTAACTTGTATAAATCTTTTCAGGAGCTTCTTGGGCTTCAAGTACTTCCAACATTTCATCATTCTCATTTAAAAGGGAAAATCGTCAAGCCCTTTTTTGGAGGCCGGTATAATTATATTCTCAGAAAATAATAATAATTCTAAAAAGAAAAGTTGGAAAACACTGTATGTATTGGAAAACAGACCACATGACAGAATTAGTTAAGTCTCATAGTAAATGAAGGCAAAAATGTTAATACAATGGATTTCTTAGATGCACTCCTGGAAACTCATACAAAAAGGGCCAAAAAGAACTTCTGAGAGATTTGTTTAGGAYTCTTCTTTGTAGCCAGGGAATAGTATAATTTTAGCTATAAAAGCTCTGCCAAGCTGTATACATGTCTCACTGTCAAGTGTACTTCATTATTTGCACATCCCAAACAAAACCAACTGGACCAAATGTTTTCATTGCTTTACATCAAGTGCTTTTTTCTCCATCATATTTGCTTGCCACTTCTACTCCTTAATTAGCATTCTGGGATATTTAGGAGAAAAAATGGGAAAACAAGTGTCAAAACAGTCTCTTCAGCAATAAAACTGATCACATTATTACAGCCAGAAGCTCACAAGACGACATGAGTAGTGTGTTCATGCAGCTGGATACTTCTGTCAATGATTCAAATGAAGAATCACTTGTTTAAAAATGAAAACTCTCCAGTGAACTAACACTTTACAGTAAAGCCTCCAATGAACATGTGCTTTCTTTTTTTAATGCTGTGACTAAAGTAATTGAGATAAAATCTGGTGTCCATCCTCACATGCTGTACATACAACAAGACAAAACAAAAGAAATCAGACAGAACCTGGGACAATTTTACATGGATTAAGGGGAAGAAGAGACTCAAACTGTTGAAGAATTCGTAAAGAAAATGAAAGGAAATATTAGTCTGGAAAATTGAATAAATATGGTGCACTGTGTTTGGACAGACTCTATGATGTTATGTTTCAGACTCTCAGAATACCTACACTGCCTATCACTATTTTTAAAGGTGATGTGTGATGAAGGTGACTTTGGTGTTCACATGTCTTAAATAAATTAATTCATCTGACACAGAGTCCTCTCTGTTTGCCACATGAATAAAAGGAAACAGATTTGGTGCCAATTATACCAGAGAAATTGAATATACATATAAATGTGCTGCTGGATTTATACTGAGTTTCCAGAAAGTCACAAAAATAGAACATCCAAAGGACTGCTGGGTGCAAGAGACTTTTCCTAAAACACAGATTGTTCAAAGTTCTTAATTTCAGTTCGAGGAACACCTTTTGAATCCTGTATTTCCCAAGAAGAAGAATTTAAATGTTAAATTTTAGTAGYAATCTCTTGAGCTGGAAACATATTGGGACAAGAGCTCATATGAAGCATGAAGATTTTTTTTTTAATTTTGCTGAAATTATGAAAACTTGGTGCACAGAAAAGCTAAAGTTGCTGAAAACTGCAAATCTTACAAGCGCACACAAGGAAATAAGCTTCTGGAGATGGAATAATGTGGAAAATTGAGACAAGAACCTCTCACTGGGCATGCCACTGGATGGTTCACACAGACTGAGACAGTGGGGTCTGGGTGGATTGTGGAGCAGCTGGTCATGAGGCTGTACTCTCACACTCTTGCAGACATACAAGTCAGTTAAAACAGGCTCAAACTTGCAGGCTAGAAGTGTGAAGGCTCCCGGAGTTCATCTATAGGAAAGCAGGACGCACATGGGTGGCAGTACAGCTGCTGCTGATAAGGTTCCTGCTGCCACTGGAGCAAGGACTGCTCACCTGCAGCATGGCTCATCCACTTTGTTAGATATTTTGCTGTGTGTTTACATGCTGGCCATGCAAGCAGGTGTGACAGGGAAGGAAGATTGTCCTGTGTCAGAGATAGCTGCTGCTGGCCCTAYTGGCACTGCTCTGTCCTTCCTGCACCCTTGGGATCAGGCTGTGCAGTGCCTTGAAACCAGACCCGGGCAGAGGGTCTGAGCTCAGCCACACCTACACTGAGTGTGAGTGGCAAACCTTGAGTTTCACATCAGGCTCCTGGAGCAGAACAGGATTTTGTAATGGATTCCAGTGACTTGCAGAAAGTGAAGGCACCTTACACAGGGAAATATAGAAAAGGTTATTTTTTAAGCTATATTTGTATATTTCCATAAAATATGTATAAATCTATAAATCTAATATAAATCCATTAAAAAGGGAGGTTTTTTATCCTAGGTACTTACATCCAAATTTAATTAAAAATTTACTTAAATTATTTAAGATAACATACTTGAATATGCATGATTAATCTCTAATTTTTTAAATACGATTTCAATTTGCAAATTCAGGAATAGTGGGATACGGCAATTGGCATCCCAAAGCCATAACTGAGTAATGACTTAGTTGTGATTTTGAAAGAAGTCTGTTTCTAAATATGCTGAATACATTTTCATGTAGATCTAGGAAGCTTAAGAAGAGAAAAAAGGCATCAGTGACAGGACCTGAGGGAATGGCCTGAAGTTGTATCAGGGGAGAAGGGTTCTTCAGCCAGAGGGTGCTGGGCTCCAGAACAGACTTGTCAGGGATGTGGTCACGGCCTGAGAGAGTTCAAGAAATATTTGGACAGTGCTCTCAGGCACATGGTGTGACTCTTGGGGATGGCACTGTGCAGGCCTGGGAGTTGGACTCGATGATCCTTGTGGGTCCCTTCCAACTCAGCTCTTTCTGTGATTATAAGGTATTTTTATAATGAAAATTTGAAAAAATGCTGTGCTTGAGGACTACATAAGGTTTCACACATGTTCTAGTACTTCCAGAAGCCTCAGTGGCCACAGGAAYAGCTTCGAGGTGCTGGGTATTTTTCTAGCATCAGTACTTCACCATCTGTTTCCTCTTGCTAACMTGATTCTCAGCAGGAGCCAAGCAGGGTATGCAGCAAGTGGTGAAAAATGGCAGAGCTATTGAGTAGGAACACGGCATAGGAAAACATCCACTTATAGGGTGGACCGTCACCAAAGGAAGCAACTTTTGGGTTTTAGCATAATAAAACAAAATAATTATACCACACTGAGCCCTTTTTGCAGTTTTAATACCGGATGCTAAAATATTAGGTACTTGATAATGTTTTTAAGTTATATTCAGCTCTTAGCATAAAATTAGCTTGGATAAATTGTGATTAAATATAATACAACACTACAGATTCAGGAATTCTTTTCAGGATCAGTTAACTAAAAAATAAATAAGTCATGCCATTTTCACTCTTCTCCAGTTTCTATGGCTACTGAAAACCAAGCTTAGAAACTGAGTGATGCATATGTCTAACTTGGCAAATGAATAAAAGTATAAATATCAGTGTAATTCTGAACATTATTCTAACATCCTGTACTTGAGTTCCCTTTACATGAATCTGAGATAGAACATAATTAGAACAGGCTGCAAGAAGAGATGTACAGCACCAAGAAAAGTTAACAGGCATGAGAATACTGGTTTATATTCAAGCTGAATCTTCCACAGCGCAATAATATGTTTATGATCAGCTGTTGAGGAATAATCCAGTTTTCCAAATGTAACTTCACATGACCTAAATGTCCTGCATCTCTCTACCTGCCTCTTGACAACAGTGTAGGTCTCCCACAGATTTTGCATTATCAGCTCTGATGGGTGGCTTCAATCCTCCAGAGCTTCTCAAACAGCATCAGACACTCGAGTAAGGCAACTGAAATGCTCTCTTTGTGACTGAAATAGCCTTCAGGATACCAGAACAACAGATAAACAAATTCTGGGTTTATGCTCTAACAGCAGATAGTGAACTAAAGGAATTATGCTGGGACATGCAGATTGCATCAAGGGTTTAGTAGGCAATGAACAGAAAAATTCATCCAGGAAAGGAACACGAGAAAAGTAGTTTGGGAAATGATGAACTGAACACAAAGAAAGAGACATGGGTTTTGTGTTCTGATAAGATCAAAACAAGTGATGCAACCTGCTTGCCTCTTGATGTATCAGATCATATTGGCACAACTTACATTCACTGGAAAGATTACCTGGCACGTGACACTGGAAATGATTCAATATTGAAGTAATGTTTACTTAATAAGGAGACAAAGAGAAGGCAAAAATCCCTATTCCTCATGGGCATTACACCTTGGCTCTTTGAGTATTCTTCTTTTATACACAGCCTTTGTTCTTTAAGGCGCTGTGAAAGCCACACTGAGATTTAAACGTGTTAAGCATGTAATTTTTAGTTCATAGGAGCACATGAAATTTCTTGACCCACTAGAAAAGCACCCCAAAGTATAATTAATTTAAAAATTAAGGCAATTTGATCTCATCTGCTCTTTGCTCCTCTTATCCTTCCAGTTCCATTCTGTTTTCTTATGGATACCATGTTTCTCTTTTTAGCAATTTCCAAGTTTCCCCTTTTTTCTCTTAGTAAACAAAGATGTGAGGTAGCCACATCTTCTCATGTATTCTCTCTCCTCTCTTAGAGCTGTCTATTCACCATGTTGGAGACAGCTTCAAAGGCAAATAGATTGATTTTCATTTGGGATTCAAATTTACCTAAATGAGAAAGTCTGTCTGTATTAAATAACTTCTCAAAACACTTGAAGAAGTTAGTAAAATGCTATCTGTTTTGAGTTCTTTTAAGTGCAGSAGCATCTAGAAAAGACACATTTTGAGCAGTGACAATCTTAATCAGGAAAGTCTGCCAGTCAAAAATCACGTGAAAGGAGCTTGGTAAGGAATCAAGAGAAGTCCTTTCAGAACAGCCAAGGAAATATAAATATCCTTGATCCATCCAGCTTGTGCTTCTTACTCAGCAGACTCAGAGAACTTGGGAGGCAGCTGAACTGGTACCAGTGGTTCTTCCCTGCCTCGGGGGGAATGGGAAACTGAGATTGCAGTGGCTCCTCTGTAGTCACCACTGCAGCCATTTTTACTAAACAAGAAGAGCATTTGATGAGGGATTGGTGCTTTTCCATTTAAAAAACCCAAACAAATCACAGTTCCCTCTCTACTGTCACAGCAAACAGCAGCTCTGTAATCAACATTTCACCCAATGAATAGTTTTGTTTGGGTATTTTTCATTTGCAATAGAAAGCTAAAAGTGGAAAGGAAGTTTAACTAGGACACAGCCACCAAATCTGGCAGTGGATATTTTTCTAAGGATTTTTGTCCATATGAGTTCTGAGTGTGAATGCCAAATGACATTCAGAAGGAAAAGATTAAGCTGATAAAAATGTGCAGCAAGGTTTTTCCTACTATGTTGGCTGCCTGTGGTACACAAATGACATTACATTTTTTGCTTGATTAAAAGGAAAGGAAGTAAAAGTATGTGCTAACCTTCCTTTTTAATTACACTAATTAAAAAGGATCATCGACATGTTTGTCCTTTCATTTCATATTTCACTAGCCAAATGACTTTCCAAACAGAGCTGTGCTGCAAGATAGAATGTCTCTAATGAGGTAGCAACTTTTTTTGCAGGTATCTACTTACTTTATCTGGATGCCTCATTGTTAATAGTCTCCTCTGCCCAAGTAGATGTGCCTTGATATTGGAACAACATGTTCCCTTCAGTACGGTCTGTGGGGTTATTTCATGTCCAACCAGAAATAAATGTAAGCTACTCAAAAGGAGCTTCCAAATCACCCTGTAAAAGGAAACTGCAGAGAGACGAGTTGCTGGTAAGAAGAGAGATGAAAGGGTTATGCTATTACTTATTGACCATATTTCTCTTCCAGCATGCCACATTATGCAACCTGCCAGATGCAGAATACTTGCAGTTTCTAAGAGCTGAACAAGCATTGCAGGTATGTGCAGAGCAAATACCTAAATAAAGGTGTTTAAATTCCTAGCATGTCATTTAAATAAAAATTACATGCTAGGAAAACAAAGTCACTTTGCATGGAAGTCAGGATGTGGAAGGAATAGGTGGCAGATGCAGATATTTTGGAATCAAGAGTGCAAGGGAACAGATTTAATCTGCATTGTTACAGGGATCAGTGGATATTTCCCTTCCTTATTTACACATTTTCACTGAAAAGGGAGTGAAGCCACATGGTAATATATTTTTAATCTTAAGTATTCCTGCAGGGCTGTGAGGAGCTGGAGACTGGCTCTGCTGCAGTGAGACTGGTGCAGGAACTGGTAGTCCCAGAAGGGTGGAATGGCATCCTGGCCTGTGGGCAGAACAGGGGGAAACCTGGGGACCGGTCAAGGACTCCTGAAATAAGAAAATGGTTTGTGATGGGTGCCAAACTTCTAGCTGGCTACATTTAATAAGGTAATCCCCCACAGCAGACTTACTGCATTTAATGATTCAAGATGACATTTACTGGGAATGATTTGGGAATCTTAAACTTAAGTAAGTGCTTGTGCTTTCTTTACCCTAGTCCTCTGTCACTTGGGCGATTTGTGCCAGGCATCTGGTAGCAGACGTCCTCTGCAGAGGATTCTTCAGCAGAARGGCAACTACTTTAGCCTTTTCACCATCATCTGTTAGATCTTTCCTCCCCTCAAAGCAGCAGACCAAAGCTTTCTCTGCCTTCCTTTTACCATTAGTGCAATTACAGAAGGATTTCCTGTCACTCCTTACAGGTACAGCCTTTCTGCTGCTTCCTCCCTAACAGCATTTTCTCTCTTGCTGCTGCAGCTGTGCTGGGGTTTTTAATGTTCTCCTTCTGAACCCGGGTGCGGAACAGAGCCTTTCACTGCAGTGGCTTGCACTCCCGACTTCTGGTTTCCCAACTTACTTGTTTCCTCTGACTTTACCTATCACCCTCTGAGGCTGGTGAAATTTGCTTATTTTGGGTATCTATTGCCTTATACTCTTTCTCTTTACTGAAAATAGGGAACTCCRCAACTTCAGAAATAGCCCGGCTGGCCCCATCCTGACCTCTAAAGTTGTTCAATAATTTATCCTAGTGTATTATTTTCCCAAGTAGCTAAAGCTCTTCATTACCACTCTTGTCCTTTGAATGTAGAAATGTAAAAGCACTCAGAAATAAAAATATACTTCACATCTCTTTCTTTTGTGTGCTGGAACAGTTGCTCTCTGATATGTTAGCATATGAAGAGGTCAGAAAAATTTCTTTTCTTTTTAAAAAAATGTAAGTTGTCCCAGATACAATATACTCATAGTTCAAAGATTAACACAACGCTCAGGTCTTGAAGTGTAATTGAGCAATCTGTTGCAAACATGAAAAACTGCATATAGCTTTTAAAGAAGTCTGTAGTTTCATTTTGATTCTCTCAAAAACTACAGAATAATTTAATACTCACGTGTAGAGATCTTATAAAATCTAGACTATCTAAAATATCCCTCTAAACCATAAAAAAATGTGTTCTAGCATTAGCTTTATTTAGCTTCACTGTCTTTTTGAGTAATCCATACTGCTTTCAAAGCTTAACAATCAAATAAAAAATATGATAAGCAACAAAATGCTGAACTATTGCTGTAAACAATCCTGCACAAGCATAGTTCAGACCTAGGGAAGGATAAAATACAATTGAGGAAGCAGCAGACTACTATGTCTTATTTATTTTTCTCTCCTCAGGGGCAAGGAGGAAAACCATAAAATATGTTTAGAAGAGAAGACAAAGCAGTAGTTTTATCTCCTGCTCTTCATTTTCTTAGCTGAAGAAGAATTGCAATCAAAACATGGACTAACATCTCCAAAACTGAGCAAAATTTGAGTGAATGTTTCTAAACGCAAAAATCACTGATTGGGTGAAAGTGAAACTAGATCAGTATTTTTGTGAAAGGAAGATACTTGACATCACAATGCCAAGTGGAAGCAAAAGTTATTTGTAATATGCCACAAACTCTTTGCATCTGTGGATGTGCAGCGGCAGGATGTGCAGTAAATATTTTCATATTTTTTCTTGTTTGTTTTCAGGAGCACTTTGAGAAAGAACCTGCCACCATTCTCAGCAGAGATATGGCAGAGTATGGTCCTGGGACGCTGCACAAAGTCATTCTTTTCCATCACTGGAAAGAGATAGAGCATCTTTAAAAGGTAAAGTGACAGGTTTGTAAGGGTTTTGTTCAGAAATCCCAGAGTGACAAAGCATGTCAGAGAGGTCCTTATTTCAACAGGTCTTGATTTAAAGCAGAGGGGAGATGGAGGCTGGTCAGGCCAGTACCTACTCCTGTGGGACATGACAGTGCCGTGTGTTGGCATTCCAGCTCTTGTTCCTGGAAAAAAAGGAGCTTTCACTTCAACTGGGAGGTATTGAGTAATGAGTCACTGCATAACGCAACAAACAGAACACAACTGTCTCAGCAGGGCTCTATTAAAGCATGGGAAATTTGCCATGGCCCCATGATTTATCAATTTAATTGGAATAAGGCAGGTTTCATCAACAATTACCGAGCAGAGCAGCAAGAAATCTGTGTTTTCTTTAGCAGCTGTTATTGTGCAGGATAGACAAAGATCTAAGGTAGGAACAGAACTCCTTTTCAGGGTAAACACTGCAGAAGAAGATAAAGCATAGAATCAGGATCTTTCAGATACAAAATGTACTGAAGAAGCAAAATCATGCCTCTTCTACAGTCCTAATGTGGCCATAGCCAGTCTTCCTTACCTCTCACAAATTCCTCTCCTAGGGCTACAACTTCTCCCTGCCTCTTGGCATATTTGAACAAGGGTTTTCAAAGAGTCATTCTTTGACCTTGCCAGGTGCTGCTCATTTAGAGTTTCATTTTATAGGCAGTAAGYCCAGTGGAGGTCAATGAGGACAACAAGCATTAAAAAACAGAATGCAGCTTAGTGTGCCTTGTTATAGATCTGGAATTTTCATTATGTTAAATTAAGCATTTGAATATTATGCCTTAAAGGTGGTATAAAAGGCCATAATAATTACATTTAAAGTTATAATTTTTATTAATAYTTATAATAGCCTACCAGCTATGTTTTCCAATGTCTCATAGCATTTGTGAAAATGACACATTATTAAGCAGAGGAGTACAAGACTCGGAGCAGGTCAACTTAGCGCAAACGGGGTTTTACTGCCTGAAGGACTATTAAGGATCCACTGTTTCCTAAACTGAGGATCACTATTCCATCCTCTGAATGCATACTGATTTCAGAGCAGGCAGTGTAAGCTTTGGGACCTGGTCATCAGTGTGCATCACAAACCTATGTCTGGAAGAAAGGTACCCACTTTAGGACACGGKGAGATGCACATTATCTCTAAACATAATCTAAAAAATACCAAGCAGATACTCAGCTGGTCAAAATTCAGCCTGCAATGGTCAAAAGACAAATGAAATAAGAATTTATTGCCACTGCAATCCAAATGTGAATTCTGTAAGTAGTGGTAGGAATGACCTAGAAGTAAACAGCAGATACTGGCCAGCTCCTGTGTGGGAACACCATATGGATCAAATCTGTCACCTTGAGCAAGATCCATGTGAAAATGTGGTGCTGGGGAGCTACAAAAAAGCCTTGGTTGGGATCAAAAAGATGAATAGAAATATCTTCTACAATAAAGGCCATGAATTAAATTAAATTAGTAGAGCAAACTGGAAACAAATAGATCTATTCTTTTTTTACTTAATGCAGAATTAATTGAATGGCAGACCTTGGACTTAAAACTTCAAACAAGCTAAGAAAAATAGGTGAGGTAAATTCATAGAGTGTAGGTCCAATGGTACCTGTCAAACAGGAGAATCCACATGCAGTTTGTATTGGAGGATAAAATAATTGCTATTTTTTTGTTTCTTATTGCTGGAAATAACATTCTGAGATGTTTCATTAGCTACATATGAGTTGAAAAAAAGAAGTTAAATATATTCATTCAAACCACTACAGAAAGAGCACATTTGTATTTTCGTTACAGTGAAGAGAACTCGTACCACACAGCTGATGAGATGCCAGTTTCAAGTGATGAACCATGTCTATTTTGATTGTCATCCCATACCCTTCCCTGTGGCAGTGGAAAGAATAAATTCTAATTCTCAAAGCTAAACTTTTTGCCCATTCCACATTAATAGTGAAAAACATAAGACTAATTTGATGAAACTAAATGGGTTTTGCTTAAATAATGTCACACAAAAACACCAAACAAATCGAAACATTTCCTAGAGTTGTATTCCTCTCTAGTCTTGGTAGAGATTGAAGTTGAGTGTGCAATATATCATACTTAAAACCATTTCTGTTAATCACTTCATCAAAAATACACAGAGAATGGTAAATAGTAGGCTAAAGGGTAGGACGCTGACAGTGCCTGTCAGGGGTTTGCTAAGTACAAAAGCAGGAAATTGCCAGACCTCCCTTATTTTGCATTTCTCTCATGCACAAGGGACTGAGAAGAGGTAGCTTTTTCCCATGGAAAAAGAACAACAAAACAACTTAAATTCTAAACTACCTCCTACACTTTCCTGAGAGTTAAACCCCTAGTTGCTTGCTGACCAGCTCTTGGCTCCCTACAGTTACCCACTGTCAACTCAGAAATCTGTAGCACATTAAGAAAGAACAAATTGAGGACAGCCCAAAGTAAAGTGAAATAAAATGATGACAAATATTGCAAAGAATATAATTCCTTCTTTAATTCCTTTGGCAGAGTTTCCATTCTGAAATGCCAGAAAAACRGGGGAAAAAAACCCAGAAAAGTCAGGCACAACTCATGTTAAAACACAGTGCATCTTGATTTGAGCCTCTATGAGCTTCTCTTCAAAACCCAACTCTGCAAAGAGCATGCAAGCGTGAAGTGCGGTTGCAGGAAAAAAAACAAAACCTGAATAAAAATAACAATATATCACATTAGTCAATCTCTATTTCAGGAAGTGATGCAAGCAAAGTCCGCAGCAAAGTGTGCCTCCCAGAAATACTCTGCCACCCACAGCATTGTGTAACCTTCCTTTGGTGTGAAACACGGCTGGGCTCAGCTCCTGCTAGCAGCAGTTAGCAGCACTCCATGCAACCTTGCTGGAAGTTAAAGRAGCAACAAACAAATGCTGTTATATCCCTCCTTCTGCAGAAGTGAGTCTGATTAAACTCCTGTTACAAAGCCCTACCACAGCAGAAATGAGTATTGCAACTTCTGATAGGAAAGCTGTCTGCTTCACATCCCACCAGAGGGAACGGAAAGGCTGGTTTGCTTGAGAGCTKCTCATGTTTTGGGTTTTCTCTCTTTCACCTCACCAGAGCTCTTGACTTCCAACTTCATTTTCTGAGATTTTTTTCCCATTTCTCTCATTTTCTCTCCCATCAGCTAGTTTTCTTCATTTCTTTCTACTCACAGTTTCCAGAACTGAATAAACAAGGAAAATACATGGTCAAGTAACAAAACTCAACACCCGACAATTACATTTAGGCAAAACTCAGACAGTAATTACAGCTGATAAACGACTACAGCACATAATTTTTAATTTGGCTGCTGCCATAATAAGTCTTGCATATAGAATATCCTATTGCTTTACCTCAAACCTGATACTTTCTAAGCATATCTACATGGTCTATTTGCTGGCAGAGTAATGTTCTGCCTTAAAACTATTGACTAAGCAAAGTAGGACTACAAAAGAGCACATTATTTGACATTATTTATCCTGTTCTCAGGATATTTGGTTGTACTTTTTTTTCCCTATTCCTTTGAGGCCACAGCTTCCCACCGCTGCCGCAGCAACGGTTCATCTGCTATTGCTTTCTTGCTTTCTGAGCAGGCTGGTGGCAGGAAGCCACAATTGCTCCCTGTGTTTATCTCTCCCCATCTCACAGCCCTGACAGAGAGAGTCTATTTGGATAGCAAGAGGCTGTGGTAACTAAGCAGCCACAAAATTTAAAAGAGACATTTCCAGCTACTTGCACTGCTAAGAGTAAGTGCAAAGCAAGTCTTTTATAACAGAACAAGTATATTTTTCAATGTGAATGGAATGAGAAAAAGAAATAGCAGGTTTTGTGTGGGTGCTTTACTTACATAATCTTAAACTAAATCTTCCTGCTTAAGAATAAAAGCTTTTCATCCTAGAGATGGTTTTTGCTGACAAATATATTAGCCATAACTTCACATTCCAGTGACAATGTCGACATACTTCATCTTGAGCCTTTCTGTGAGAGGTTCAGAGCCATGCACAGCCCTTCCTTCTTTCTCTAGAATGTAGCTCCCATTTCCTTAGGGAATCAAACAGCCAGACCCACTTAACCCCTTCCTGGAATATTTAACACCTTGCCTCTGGAAGAACTGTTTCAAGCAAATAGTTACAGAAAATATTTGAAGGGGTAGTTCTAAAATGCTTCAAAACCCAGATGTCAGCTTTCCCAGAGGAGGCAGTGCTCAGATCTAGGACTTTGGTTCAAGGCCAGCCAACAAGTCAGGAGCAGACTTGGAGCACATACTGGGATTAGCAATGCTCCTGGTCCTGTCTCTTGTGCTTGGACTACTTGTTATTTTCATATAGAAAAAAATTACTGCAAAAGTCTCCCAGAAAGATTGACAGAATGGTGATGAGACTGCTAGCAGTAGTTGTTCTTCTACATGGGTTACTAGAAACAAAGACAAAATTTTACATTTCAGGTGCTCCTAAAAGTAAGATTTGATCCTATACACATCACCACAGATTTCAGGTCTTCTGCTCTTGCATAGTCCAAGGGTTTGACAAGATCAGCTGCAATTTTTACATCTCAAGCACCATTATCTTTAGTGTACTTACATTACAAACAATGAAAAGTACATTTTAAAGAAAAATCTGCATTTTTGCAAGTGTAAGCTCTGCCTAACTCATGCACACGCCTGTCCCCTGGACACCCGGCTGCCAGCTCAGCCCTGCTGGACCAGAGGCTCAGTGTCTCCACTGGGGTGAGGGCTGATTTGAGGAGTGCTTGTTGTTGTGTTTCCTTAGTTTTTCCAAATGATGGGCGAGATTTCCCAGTGCACTGTGTCTGCCTTTTAATGCTTCAGGGATGCAGAGCAGATCATAAAGTTTAATTGCCCAATTAAGCAGGCTTTACAGTTGCTCTGTGTAGCTGGAGTGCCACAAAGCAGATTGAGCAAACTAGTGAAGCTGGATCATTACTGCGTGGAAACCAAGACACACGTATGTGTGTGTGTCTATGTGTGTTTGTGTCTGTGTGTGTATTAGAAAAGCATTAATATGTGGGCTAAAGTATCCTAGATACTGCAGTAGATATAGATTGTACAGGAATGCACATGTTTCAATGTCACGGAGACAGTTACAAGAAAGAACCCTGATGCCCCTGTTCTCTATGTAGGATGGTGGAGGGAGCTCCCAGTGTGCGAGTCAAGCTGGCACAGCCAGGGTTTGGTCAGGGCTGCAAGATGGAGAGGAAACACGGCAGCTGGGGCTTCCTTCCACCCTCCTGGGTCAACAGTAATAACCTTGCGTGAACAAAGCATAGGAAAGGGGAAAAAAACAGCATATAAATGTCCATGTCAATTTGCAAATGGAGGAATCTAAACTCTCATGTGGAGTGGAGTTCAGTGAAGGTGGCAGTAGGTGACAGCTCAGACCAGCTCTGCTTCTCATCACCTGCTTGTCCTTTATCAGCTCTCTTTAAAAGCCCCACAAAAAAAAACCAGCTTTTCTCCCCACCCACCATTGGCGAGTTCCTGTTTCTTTTCAAGCCTCTTGATTGTGGGTGATGCCGGATGCATGTGTCTAAGGAGAGAAGGGCAGCAAACACTTTAGGATGGTGGAGGCCTCTAGAGACAATATTTCACTACAAATAAATTCTTTGGTTATCTTAATGCCAGAAGCCATCTCAGTAAAAGTGGTTTCATGTTCAAGAAAGATGCCTGGTTACTTCCAGGTTAATAATTTTTTTTTTAAAACTTAACAAAGCAGTTTGTTGACAATATAAACTATTGATGAGCAGTGGTGCTCGAACTGCCAGATGCAGGTACCAAAGGAGACATGGAGCAGTTCAAAAGGGCTATAGCTAACAAAGAGTTAATCATTTCACAGTATTTTTATACTAAACTGTCAATGGTTCAAGGCAGTAAGTATTTCTCTTGGTAAGTGGGTGTTGTGCAGGGTTTGCAGGATTTTCAGAAACAGGAAAATCAAAAATCAAGCCATGCTTGCAAAACCAAAATTATACAAAATTGTGAAATGGATAACAACACCAGCCCCCAGCTCATGCCCCATGGGATGGTGCCCATTTGGTGATGCACTGGTTGTGCTGGGGTCACCCTCAGCTCCTGACTCATCCCGCTCAAGGAGCTGTTCCATTCCTCCTGCTCCCTGACAAAGTCATACTGAAAAGCTTTGCTTTTGGGATCCATGTCAAAATTTATTTCAATATTTTTTAATCATTATTTTTGAATTCACGACAATAATATAAATCAGCTGATTTCTAGTTCTTTAGTACAGATAAGAGCTGACACATCTGAGTTAGTGCAAACACACTTCACTGTAGCTTTTCCACTGCGTTTGAGGTGCAGGTCTTGCTTGGTGGTGATGGAAAAGCTACAGGAACATCAGCATTCCCTCGCATGGCAGCTAGCATTAATGCCGACCTGGTGTGCTCCCACCTTCCATGTCACAAGGACACTCACAACTACACTGGGCTGCACTCTAGCCAGCTTCCCCCTCCCCATCTCCTGCCACCCACATACATTTAGATCAGCACTGAGTCTGTTCCAGGCTTGTCACAACCCTCTGACAAAGAAAAGAGAGGCAAAGGGATAAAGGGGAAGGATAGAATTAGCAAGGAGGGAAGAGATGAAAGGAATACATACATGGAGTGGAAAGGCTTGAAGAGATCATTGACTATGGCTTTCTTTGTATTTGAGGCAGCCTTCAGAAACAAGAGTTCTACAGGACTCCAGACAAATGACAGAAGTTGCAAAGGTCACTGTAAATGAACTGATTTCAAATCTAGATCAGATTAGAGCAACTGGAGGTCTGATAATTGGATGGCTGTGCAACAGTCACGTGTGAAATCAATTGGTCTTGGTCCTTATAGCATAGCTTGAGCAAAACCGTATGCCCAGCATTTTCTCTGGAGAGTTAATGCAGGAAGAGCAGAAAGAAAATGCATTTCGAGATTAATTTTTTATTCTCAGAACATCCCATAAAGTGATTGTTTCTTTTGGAGATTTGGAAAGAACAACTGCGTACATTCTTTAAAGCAGCCTTATAATGTTTGGACCAGAGCTACCTATTGAATACTTGTCACATCATTACTTAGGGATATATGCCAACAAATTTGAAATCCAAACTTGCAGACATTAAAAGGGACATGGAGAATTTAGATAAAATGTGCATTTCAAGTTCTAAGCATACAAGTTTGCACTGGCACTTCTCTATATAAAGCAAGATTTCTGTTGCTACGGTTTCCAAATGGCCTCATTGTGAGCAATCAATGAAGGCACTGAATTAAATTGTTAAATTAAAACTGCAGCTCCTGGTGCTGAAGGCAAGGACTCTGTACATATTCAGTCACAACTATAGACTAGTTTGCTTAAGTCTTTGTATTCAGAGGAGTTGATCACTGCATGGAGGAAATTCATGCATGCACAGCCTGAGACCACACAAAGATGGTCTCTTTTTCTTTTTGCCCAAATGATGGTTTGACTTTTTGTGCTGTTGGAAGGCAAATATCTTTCAAGATCATGATATACAACTAAATGCAGAATATTACATTCAAAATGATAATTCACTGTATCACATTTTAGTATTTTAAAAAGCACTATTAATATGATTTCTATTACATAGGAACTGTGTGAATGACATTTTAAAAATTAATGCAATGCAGAAAATTTTAAGTTTTCTATTATTTTAATGAAAAAGGTATTAACACCAAATACACCAAACACCAAATACATTTAAACTGAACATCAACAGATCTCAAACTGGATGCTGTCTATGGATAAAAAGTATTTATACCAGCTCCATAAAAAGAGGCAATAATATGTAATCATGAAACAGATTTTGGGATGACGGAAGACTGTGAAAAATTACCTAAACTATCAAAAATGCTGCTGACCATGGAATGGAATTACATGGTAGAAATTATATGGGAACTTTTTTCAAAGTACTTTAACTCTTAAAATAAACAACTAGCAACTGAGTCCAGAATGCATAATAAAGAGACTTGAAGAGCTTTTAACCCCAATCTCAAAAAAAAAAAAAAAAAAAAAAAAAAAAAAAAAAAAAAAAAAAAAAAAAAAAAAAAAAAAAAAAAAAAAAAAAAAAAAAAAAAAGGAAAAGTGCTTATATATGAATAACAGTTCAGAGCATCTTTAAATCAAATGAAATGCATTCTTGAAGCCCCAATTGCTCTGATGTATTTGTCCCAAGCACAACACTGGTGTGTCTGTGAAATACTCAACCTGTTTCCTTTCAAACCCCTCAAAATAATGGAATTGCTAAAGCAGAAAGGTTTAGTCCTGTTGATACAGCATGCTAGAAGGAAAAGAAATGTTTCAAAGTCTTCCAGTGATAATGAACAGAATTCCTAATTACAAAACATAGAGGTACTTTAAAAAGCTTAATCTAATTAACTTTTTATTAGATATAAACTATTGAATCTATGTCATTCTGCAAACAGAACTCAGGCTTCTAGGTTACTTAAAGACAGAGGTTTTGTGTTCCTTGGAGCTTTAGGCATCTACATCTCATATACATTTGAAACATTTTTAAAATCTGGCATTCATTTTATATCTAACCATTAATTAATGTGTAGTATAAAATCACCAGAGTTTGTAAGAGACTGACCCCCAATCACCTGGTGACAACCTCCCTTCAGAGAGCAGTAAGGTTTCCCCTGAGTCTCCTCCAGGCTAAATACTTCGAGCTCCCTCAGCTGCTCTTCACAGGACTTGTGTTCCAAAACCTTCATCCTTTGTTGCCCTTCTCGGGACACACAAAGCACGTCAGTGTGTCTTGTCATGAGCGACTCAAAATCAAACACAGGATTTGGGGTGCAACGATGATCACTGTGGGAGGATTATTGCTCACTGTTGTGAGCAATACCTTTGAAGCTACATGGTTAATACATGCATTTTTATCCCTCATGAAAAAAACATGCCAAACTCAGGGATTCCCACAGAGCCCAAAGCAGTATCTGACCTAAAGTGCACCAACATCGAAGATGCTCAGCAGAGCATAAAGGGTCGTGTACACAGCATACATATCTCACCCTGCATAGCCACCTCTGTGAGAGGTGCCTTGCTTTGGCATGGCATTATCATTTCTCCAGTGTTCATTCAACGCCTTTATTCAGTAACTAGAAGAAAATCCTACTCAATTTATTTTAGTTTTTAATGCATATGGCTCTATGGTGCTCTTATTTTTTAGGGGAGCTATAATTTCCATGGTGATGTACTTTGTTTTTTTTCAGCTCAGGTTTTTCTCATATTGAGATATTCTGTTATTTCCTAGATTTTTATTAACATAAAATTAATAAAGCAATTTTGATTAAAAAAACCATATTTTCCTTTTGTTATATATATATATATATATATATGCTAGTGACAGCTTTTTTATGATAATTATTTTGGAAAGATAATAGTTGCCAGGAAAAATCAGGAGGTGGTTTTTCTAAAGTATAATGAGTCTGATATTTTTCTTACCAGCAAAATATTTTGTGTGCTCCATTTTCTGAATCTCCATAGCTCTGTTGATCAATAATAATCCTAAAGGACACTTGTATAAAACCAAAATCTGTACAAGGATATATAGAAGATGGAATTTTCAGCAATGCTGAAATTTGCATGAAATGTAAATAGAAAGAGGGTCCAGAATTGATCTCTGTTGAAGAGGTGTTCAAAATTTAGGTGTGATTGTTCACAAGGAACAGTTGCTAAAAGTTCATGCATCTTTTTTTTTTAAACTACATTAAGAAACTCAGCAAACCAATGTCTTTCGCTTCTTAATCTGCGAGTTATAATATATGGGTCACTATGCCACATCTGAGWTAAAGGTGTGGAAAATACTTTCCAGAAATACTTTTTTTTCTAAGATCAGCAAGAAGCAATAGGTAGCACTATCATAAAATAAATAAATAAAACATGGGTTAAAAGCTCCTGGGAAATTATGACATTCAAAAACTCAGAAAAAGTTTGGACATTATATATGATTAGCTGCTCCAACTGCTGTATTTCTTGAGGCTATTGTTTGAGCAGTAGCGCTAGTATAAGATTTTACACTTCAAATGTTGACTTTGCATTGAAATAATCTGTAATACATTCATTGATCAGCATTATGTCAGAGAACTGACAGTATCAGACAGGGCAACAGTTTCTTGGAGCAGCTGAAGCACAACTGAAGGAGTGCAGATGATTCACAAGAGAGTGCACTTCAAGGGATCTTGAGATTTCAAAAGGTTTTGATGAAGCAGCTTCTTAGAGAGAAGGAAAAGTTGGTATGCCTATACTTTCTATTTAAATGTACTTTCTGGATTTGCAGTAAAACTAAATCCAAAGGTCAGTGTGATTAACTTTATAGATACTGAGCCAAATAGTTTCTGTAACCTATCAGTAACAGCCTGCAGTCTCTTATTTCCTCTATCACTGGTCAAATCTTGAATTTCATTTTGTCTTCCTTAGGCTCTAAATTCTTCTGAACAAGGACTATATATTCCTATGCAATTTTATGACATGTAACAAAGGTGCTCATAATCTTCACTCAAGCCTTTGGATGCTACT
The DNA here is from genome assembly GCF_030028575.1 of Malurus melanocephalus. Lineage (NCBI taxonomy): Eukaryota > Metazoa > Chordata > Aves > Passeriformes > Maluridae > Malurus > Malurus melanocephalus. The sequence goes on from NW_026623533.1 coordinate 105,095, forward strand.
GGAGTAAAATGAAGAAACCCCATGTATAAGAGTATTCCCGTGATGCAATTATTTCAGAATAAGCTGAATTGGAAGGATCCAAAAGAATTATCGAGTCCAATTCTTGGCCCTGCACAGGACCATCCCCTAGAGTCACACCATGTGCCTGAGAGTATTTTCCAAACTCTTCCTGAACTCTGTCAGGCTTGGTGCTATGACCACTTCCCTGGAGAGCTTGTTCCAGGGCCCAACCACCCTCTGGTGAGAAGAGACGTTCCAGCCCATTTTCACAGGACTCGTATATAATTCTTTTATTTTGTGTGTGAAACCTTCTCTAGAAGAGCAAAGTACCTTGCAGAATGTGAACTTTGTCTTAATAAATAAAAGCATCTGGTTTGCTTTCTAACCATCTGGTTTGTCTAAAGTTAATAGTCTCCTGAGTGTTATTCACAGGCCCACATATGATCAAGCCTCCACAGACATTTTATTTGGTAAAGCGTTCCCACAGCCCCTCATTTTTTCTATCTGTTTTTGATCTTGTAAAAAATGTCATTTTAAAATGTGTGTTGTAATACTGCATGTGTTTGTGTTTCTGTGAACTGTGTAGATCTCCTAGTGTGTAGATATTATGGGCTAGATTCTCTTGGGAACAGTGGAGGAAAGAACTATGGAAGAGTCATTTGAAGATTCAAGACTATGACTTTTTCTCTTCTGTCCTTGAACAAAGGGCTAAGTGAGGGTGCATAGATTACTTTAAAATCCATCAACTACTAACATCTAACAAGGCACTGAGAACTGTTTCAGTTCAAGAGCTACAGCTGGTAACAGATAATAGCCACTTGGTCAATCCCACACTAGACAGGTACTCTGCCTGGGTTTGACAATTCCATGGTTCCTGACAGCATGCAGTGTCCAGGTAACCTAGCTGTGTTCAGCTCTGTGTGAATAAAATGTGTTATTATTTTCCCTTAATTCTACAAGCTGAACTGTTACTACATTTCTGCTTACTCTCACAAACACAAGATTTTCCATCTGGAGCCCTTACAAAGCTTTGTCAAACGGGTTCATTCTCCTTTAGAGTTCAGCTACTCCAGTTTCTGGAGAAAAGGTCTCAGTTCTCTGGTASGTCAGTGAGTACACAGCAGTTCATGAGCTCTGATACTTCTGCCTAATCTGCTCTCTTACCACAGGCAATGGAAAATGTTTCACTTGAAACAACAAACATTCTAAATCAGAAATAGAAATTACCTCAGTAGATCTTAATATAACTTCACAGAAGCCTATCTCTTTCTGCTCTAAACCAYGACTGATGTTTCAGCATAGTAAGTGTGTGCATATTTAAGTCTTTTTCTGCAGTTAATAACAATAATTGCACCTTTTCATCTACTAGAGTCAGCAACTTCCTGCATGAGTTTTACATCAAAAGCGTGATTTAAAGAGAAGCATAGACCTACAAATCATGGAGTGTAGAACTGCATTTGCAATCTGAACATAATTAAGCCAACTGGGGCAAAAGGCCTGTATTATAAGTGTGAAATAGGTGTCTGTTTCAACAGTCAGTCTTCCCCATATTTCTTAACATAAAAAAAAGGCAGAAAGGATCCCAATAGCCCTGTGGAAGCTAAGACCCAGGACTTCTCTTTCTGCAGAAGAGTTGAGAGAGGGCAGCTGGATCCCACWGGACCCTGCTGTGTTTAGTTTCTAAAAATGGGAACTAAACTGAGAAGCAGCCTCCAGGGGCAGCAAAATACAGCAGGAAGCTTGGAGATGCCGTTCTGTTCTAAAAAATTAAATTGTTTCATGTATGTGATTCTCTTTACTTCTTTGCTTATTTGTGTAGCTTGGGGGTACTGGGTTGTTGCCAGGTCAGTTTCTTACAGCTTTGACTCCTGTTGACATACAGAAGTGTGAGTGTGTGAGCTCACACACACATACTTTAAGAGCAGCTTCTGTGAATGCAGAGAAGAGTTTTAAGTAATTCTAATTTACTGTCAATAGATTTCACTAAAGCCTTGTATGCTGCAAGAAAGATCAACCATATATTCCAAGTCCCACACAATTAAATTTAACCTTTAATATATAGACAGATTCTAAAATGAGACATAACTTTCCAGCTAGAAAGTTATGGTGTTATCTGCTAACACAAACTTTCAGGTATTGTAAATGGGATGCATGTTGCAAACTTAAGTCTCAACTTTTTTTTTTGTATTTCAGCGAGAAGACAGGTAACAGAACTGAAACAAAGAGCCTTTGTCTATATGTTCAGAAGAAAGATGGGCTTTGTGTTTCTTTTGTTTATTGTGCTGAAAGAGCTAGYCTATTCATTCAAAATTAAAGTCAAGACAATCATTAACTGTGATTTTTCCAAGCAGCAATGCTAAACCCGGTCCTGTGTAAACTATTGTATTGCTAATTATTTACATGCATTGAATTTCAGTGTGAATGACCCCGTCACTGTATCAATTTCTACATTAAAAACTGGCTCGTGCTTTCAATCTCAGTCCAACATTAACATTGTTAACTTGCAAATGGGAGTCAATATTCACACCAATCAGGATAATCCATATCCCACATTCCAGAGTTTATGCTGTAGAGCTTCATTTGAGAAGGATAATGAAAAAAAATTTTGCTTTAGCTTTTAAATACATTTTTAGGGGAAAAAAAAGTATTTATTGCTATGAAAATCTTGTGTGATCCATATTTGTTTTCAGAACATATTTTCAAGCGCTGGGAAGATTTGTTCTCTGGCATGCATCAAACATTTTTCCATTGGTCACAACATTCTTGCACTAATAGAGTTTAGAAAACTCTTCAGCTGCTGCTTGGATGAATATGATCTGTGAAAAGCAAGCCTCAGAAATAATGGGATCCATCAGCTAATTACACTTTATCATCAAACATGCATCAGTTGCAAAATGTAATATGAGAACTATATTCTGGTATCCCAGACCTTTCAGATTATAGGAGATGCCATTAAAAAGGCATGTCAGTATCTTCTTTCCTGAAATACTTCATACTTAGTGAAGGAATCCACTAATTTTCAAAAGATAAAGAATTATACAAGGCTAACATTTCCTTCTGAAGAGATGATTTTGCCGCYGGAAGTAAAAACTTCAGAGAATATGCTTTGCTTATCATACATGAAATATGAACAAATCTATTCCCTGGTTAAAATTATCCATCCTGCTAAAAAACATTAAAAATCCCACAAAGTACAAATCAGTTGAAAATTGGGACACTTTGGTAGAAGGCATGGCTTTTCAAAATATGATTATGGACTGTGTAGAAGACTGTTTCCTTGTATTTCCCCTAAATGCTCTTTTACAATTGTATTTGCTATGACAATTTATGTAACTGATTGTATTTTGACATAGCTCTTACCTTTCTATTGATGTTTCAGATAATATATGAGGAAGATAATCTCACTAATTCTCCCATTATTTTTCCATCAAGAGCATTTTCTCTCCTTTATAAACAGGAGGAAATTTAGAGTCACATTACAGCTGGCCTTGTTAACATATTGACCTTCACTCTGTTGCCTTACCCTTCTGACAGCTACATAATTCTTCGCTAAGTAGAAGCTAAAATGTCACCTTCTCTGAATGCTTACTTTCTGAACTTACATGTGAATTTGATATGAAAGAGGATAAGATCCAAGTGGAGAACCAATAGAATGATTTCACATGGAAGTCAAATCAATTGTTGTTTTAAATTACAACCTACATAAAATCCCAGAAAAAGCAAACCCCACAAAAACACATAAGTCGCAAAAATCTACAGTAGGTTTGACTCCTGCTTAGGAATGCCAAATAAATTGTGAACATTCAAGTAACAAATAAGTATAAATTTAAAATTAATGGGTTGTACTATCTCATCCTGACAGTATTGCTGGGCTGACACACACATTTTGTACTGTAGTTTTCCAAACGTTCCACTGGCAAATTGCCAAACAGATTCATCACTGCTCTCCTCAGCCCAACTCACTGGCTCTGCTTAGCTCACCTTTGTCCACCTCCTGCCATTCCCTTCCAGCCCTCCTCCCTCTGGAGCCATGTTACATACACAAGGTTTGTGCTCCTGTCACAAAGTGAAGAAACAACTGGAGACATTGTCAGACACATTTTCTTGCAGTGCTACATCCTGCTGCCATACCCTCACTATTTCCAGAAAACTGAGAGCAGCAGTGCTTGTGGCTGGTCTGTGGGAGATGAGTAGGTCACAGCAGCACCTTATATCACAGCCCTGCAATGAAGTCAAAGCAGTTCCAGTGGAGAAGAGAAGGTCAGGCAGTGAGACTCTCAATCCCTTAAAGCCTCACTAAATGCCCATGCAAAAGATTTAGTTGTTGGTACAAAGCTACACAACACATCATCTGTTAGACAGAATGACTGTGAAATCAAGTACTTACACTACAGTAAAATCCAAGTAGTTTTTCTTCTATTAGGAAATAATAATAAGCCCTATCTAGATGGGTACAAACCTGCCAGCTTTTTAATGAGATTCTCTTTCTGCTATGAGCAGCAAACACACCCTAATTTCTCTGGGTCTGATTATTCCACCTCACACTGGTGAAAAAAAAAAAAAGAAAAAAAAAAGAAGGCCACCAAACAAATGCCTTACATTCCACAGGTACAATTATTTCACAAATAAAAAGGAAGTGAACACAAGAGTTTGTAGGCGCTGCTTGGAAATTCTTACCATGTATTCCTTTTGAAAACTGAGGTACATTACTATTTTAAAGTACTCTGTGCTCAGTAAAATTAAATAGGGATATTGGTAGTGCTGGTACTTTTTAATCTTACCTGAGGGTTTTCTTTTCCATTCTGGTACCTTTGCTTTATTTTTTTTTTTTTTTTTTTTTGCTTGTTTTGTATATGGTGATATTTATGTTCCAATTAACTCTTACAATGTTACGGCCTACAACCTCTTAGCTCTTATTGCTGTTTCTATGTTAGAAAGCAAAGGGAATAAGCAGCACAAAGCCTTTAACCTTATCTTCCAGCCCTCACTATAGCATCCCTATCACTATGTTTGTTACTGTCTTCTTTTGCTAATAGGTGGCAGAAAGATACATGTATGTAGCCATATCCCTGGTTTTCACACAGGCTCCACTAGGATGATTGTTTTTAGTTCCAGGAAGAGTGTGCAGCAGATGAACACACAAATGAAGATGACTTTTAAAGGACCTAAGAAAGCATGCTCCCAAAATGTAAGTTTTATACATTTGCAAAAAACTTATTGAATGATATAGTTCATACGAAAACACAGGTTTTCAGTTGCAGAATTCAGATAATGCCCATATACGAAATAGATTTACATTTGCTTTGTTTTTCTTTAAAAGCTCCCTGGACACCCAATAAAACTGAATTACTAATGCCTCACCTTTGGGCTGATCACAAGTCTTAGCTGAACCTTTTTGTCTGACTGGGTTAATTAGGTATTATGTTTTATCTTTTTCATCAAAATAAAGGTTTTATAACGTCTTAATATTTCAGCTCCTGCAGCTGCTTTCATTGCGCAAGTTAAAGATCTCTCTTACACAGAGCCACCAATTTTCAACCAATATATAAAACCTACATTGGTTTTGAAATTTCCACTCATCTGCAAAAACTAACAGAAATTGGCCAGTAAGGGGGTGACCATTCCCCTTCTTCTGATGACAGGGAAAGACTGCATGATAAACACGTGTGACTGCATAAACAGTGTTCCTTAGGAAACAGCCTTAAAAAAATAAATCACTTTTTGGATCACATGTTAAAGCTTTGTACAATTAAGGGTTTGAGATGTGCTAAATCTTACATGTTCTGCACAGTCCTATTCACTTGAACAGAACTAATCACTCAAATTGCATAAAGCTAAGTGCTTGTTTAAATCCTCACATGACTGATGACTAATGTTCAGTATTTAAAATCCTGTCCAAAGACAAAGGAACTGATTGTTTCATTTGAACAGTCAACTTTCTAATTCATCATAGTAATTTAAACCGTTATCATTTAAAATATCTGAGAAGCGTGACCTCACTTCATCAAGAGATTCTCCTTTCCTCCTTCTAGAAAATTTTGCATACTAAACATTACTGCATTAGAAGTAAAATATTTTCAGTCTGAAAGTAACTTAAATGCCATGTTTCATGACAGATATCAAACAAGAAAAAAAATGAAGAGAGAGCTGAGTTTGATTCAGGTGTTTCCCTGAATGCATTAAATCAAGAGAACTGATTTGATTTCAGATATAACAATCACTGTATATTTAAGTGGGGTATAAGGCATTGCCTGAATATGCTTCAGTGCACAGTGCTAAAAGAGAATACAGGGTTTGATGCTTCTTCTTCTCCAGTTTACCAAATTTTAAAATTATAAAAGCTATGTAGTTTGTACTGTTGCATCTCAAGGAGGTTCATTTTGTCCTCTTTATAGCAGAAGCGCATCCAGGTTCTGCCTYGTGACTGGGAAACCCAACGAAGTACACTGCGGTATCAAGAGTAGAGAAAGCCCCTGGCAGGCTGCGCACGCTGTCGGTCCCTGCCGAGAAGCCCTCCCCGAGCGGTGACGCCGGCCACAGCTCGCAGCGCCGGCTCAGGCGAGCTGTGCCCCAGGCCGGGGGAGCGGGGCCCTGCCGAGGGCGGGGGCGGGGCCGTCTCCAGGGGGGCCGGGGGCGGGGCCCCGCACTGCCGCAAAGCGCGCCACGCGGGGCGGAGGCGGGCGCGCGCGCCGTCGCGCTGCCGGAAGTGATGGCGTTGTGCTTTGCGGCGCGGCGCCCCTGATTCGAGGCCGGGAAGCCCCATACGGCCTTTTTGCCGCGCCGCCGCCGAGGGTGGGTGAGTGTCGGGGCGCTCCGGCCATTGCCCGGCCACGCCGCCGCTCTCCCGCTCCCCCACGCTCACGCCGCTCCCTTTCTCTTGCAGGAACAGTCATGCCGGCCAAGGGCCCCCTGCAGAGCGTCCAGGTCTTCGGGCGAAAGGTGAGGCGCGAGCATGGCGGCCTGCGCCATCTGCTCCTCGCTCCCGGCCTGGGCTGCGCCTTTGGGTCGTTCGCGCTAGGGCTCTCTAGGCTGCAGCTCCTCGCCAGGGCTGTGCGGCGGGGCTGGGCCGCCGGAACGCCGGTGGGCTGAGTCCACTCGGCATCCCACGTGTCCCCCTCTGTGGCTGGCGCAACGCGCTGTGTCTCTGGGGCGCTGCGGTATTGGGAAGGGTTTACCCCGCTGGGGAGTGGGCCTGAGTTGTCTGTCACTGGAGTCTTCGGGAGTGGCCGCCGCTGTCGCCGCAGTCCACAGTGGCCTGGCTTACCATTGCTGGTGTCCGAGGACCACGTTGTGGAGTGGTTGCAACGTAATGGTCGCACTGCTGGAATGCAGCGTCTCGAATAATTAACGGTACCAAGCTCGTGTGAGAAAATAAGCCAGAAAAATACGGTGTTGTGGAACGGAGGGGTCTTTCCTTCGTATGCAACTAGATCTTGTAGCTGTAAATCAAACACAGTTTTATTAAGATCCTACCTTAACGCTGTGAGTATAATACTGGGAGGTGTAATACTGGTGTTTAGTGCCAAATGTTAGTATTGGGCATAAGACTTGGACTGCTAGATTGTTTAAATTAAATGGAAGTTGCTGTTGCTCGTGCAAAAAAGACACTGCTTTAATATATGTTTGGATTTTTAGAAAACTGCAACAGCTGTTGCCCACTGCAAGAGAGGGAATGGTCTCATTAAAGTTAATGGAAGACCTCTGGAAATGATTGAGCCCAGAACTCTGCAGTATAAAGTAAGCATCCAGCCAGCCTCGGCTTCCCCTGTATATAATTGCTTGACACTGGAGACAAGTTGCTTCTCTTATTGAAATTACCAAATCTTAGGTTGTTAACTGATTATCTAAAATAAAGATTATGTTATGAAAATTCAGTAAACTGCATTTCCATGATGGGGGTTTTGCTTAACCGGTTTCAATAAGTGTGAAGTATTTTCTGCATTTCCTATCCGCTTTCCAAACTCAAATGGGTGATTTAAAGCCCTCATTTTAAAAAGGTTGTTTAGAATGTTATACAATAGCTGCTGAACATTGCAGAGAGCATGTAGAACTGCTTAGATAACCATAAAGTGTAATAAATAGTGAAGAAAACTACCTGGAGATTACTTCAGTTCTTCAGTTTTAATAAACCTCACTTATTTTCTGCATGTAGTTATGGCATTCTAGGTAAACTATTCCCTAGTTCTTAAATGTTGAAAAAAAAATAATGCACATGTATTTTGCTATTGAGATATTTAAAACTTAAATTAACCAAAGACTTCAGTAACTATATCTTAAGACAGCACTAGTAGATGTCAAAGGACTCTGCAAGAGGTGTACTTGACTTCAATGTGTGCTTTTAAAATCAAGGCTCCATTTTTCAGAATTTTCAATAACATCACATTGCTCAACCTACTACGAGCTTCAGACCTGATTACAAATGAATTTTCTTTGTGTTTTGTTTTCAAGCTTCTTGAACCTGTCCTCCTTCTGGGGAAGGAACGGTTTGCTGGTGTTGACATCAGAGTGCGTGTGAAGGGTGGTGGGCACGTAGCACAAATCTATGGTATGTTTTTGGTGGGATTTCTARTGTGGGCTGGAATGGGTGAAGCCACTCTGGGTGAATTGACACTGGCTGGATGCTGGGTGCCCACCAAGCTGCTATGTCACTCCTCTGCTTTTTTTGATGGGGAGGGGGAGAAAATAAGATGAAAAAGCCTTATGGGTTAAGATCAAGGCCATGAATAAAGCAGAAGGAAAAGCTGTGCACTGAAGCAAAGGAAAACAAAAGGCTTCCATCAGCAGGCAATGTTTAGCCACTTCCTGGGAAGTGGGGCTGCAGTACGTATAGCGGTTTCTTTTCCTTTGCTTTTACTGCAAAACAAACACCCTCTGGTATGGAATATCCCCACTGGTCAGTTTGGATTAGCTGCCCTGGCTGTTTCTTCCAAGGTGTTAACCACTCCTAGACTAATGGTGATGGAGAAATGCTGTAGGCACAGCCTTGATGCTGTACAAGCACTGCTCAGCTGTAGCCAGAACACAAACCAAGTGGAAGCTGTAATGGGAAAATCATCTCTCCCAGACCCGACGCAGCCACATATTTCAGAGGCTTCAGTTCAAAATAGTGACTTGCCAAACTTGGTGTTCTGTTTCTTTTTCCACTCTTCAAACGTAGTTTTTCATAGGGGTTTATTAATTACACTTTGTACACAAAGTTGTAACAAGGTGAGTAAAGYCTGAGTGAAGCAAAATGATAAAATTTTGAGAAAGCACATGGAAACTACATTGTGCAGTGTGGTAGGGCAATTAAAATACAGCTGAGCACAAGGATTTTGGGAGGGGTTTAGTATTAGACGTTAAATGATTAGTTGTATATTTCCATATTTACATTTCCATATATACATATAGTTATATATTTCCATAGCTCAGAAACATCTTTCAGGTGATGAGCAGAGCTAGGCCGGGAAGGCTGGAAATATTCTTTTAATAGCATTAGCTGTTGATTACAGTTCATCTTTACAAAAGATAGATTTGTTCTGCTCTTAATTTGAATATAGTTAGTGGAGCTGAGGCTGTATAAAAAGCAGAGGCGAATTTTAGGCTCAAACTTACAGCATTTGTTTTCAGAACATTCATATTTTCATCAAAATCCTGATGTTGATGTTTTGACAGATACCAGTGTAACAACATCCTGACAGTTACTCCCATTCTCCTGGTTTGAGTTCTGATTACTGTGTTACTCTGCTAGTTTATTGGTATTGCCATGTTCTAGCACACCAATCCTGTTCACCCTTTTGCCTCCTTAGTCTCTGAACACACTGATCAAATTTTCCTTTGTTGAAAAAGATATTTCAGAGAACTGTGTTTCTAGGGATTTTTAGGAAATTTTCTGTGATTTCTAGGAAAGTTGCCTGCTTGTAGATAGAAAATGAACCTACATTAGTACTTGGGAGAGAAGGTGATCAGACATCCCTTGTGCAATTTCTTGGCTAGCTGGCAGTTGTCAAATTGACAGATGAACTTTGGGTGCCTCTTGGCACATGTTAAGATCTGCCAAAGTAAAGGTCACGTGGAGTATGTGAGTGGGGATATTAAAGAGAGAAAGGACAAATAGGCAGCAAATGAAATAGCACACTTCTCAGATAACTGGCACTTTGTGTTTTAATTTTAAATAGATCTGCAATCCCTACTGATCTTTTCTCTTTTTTTAACAGCTATCCGTCAAGCTATTTCCAAAGCTTTGGTGGCTTACTATCAAAAATGTAAGTAATTTTGATTGTTGTATTAGCTTTAAGTGGAAATGTATGGCTTTTCGTTGTTACATTGCAAAAAGTATTGATGTGGATTTCTTCCACGTAAAACTACTTAAACTAAAGATCTTTTTTTTTAAAACAGATGTTGATGAAGCTTCCAAGAAAGAGATCAAGGATATCCTAATTCAGTATGATAGGACTCTGCTTGTTGCAGATCCTCGCCGTTGTGAATCCAAGAAATTTGGAGGGCCTGGTGCTCGTGCACGCTACCAGAAGTCTTACCGTTAAAATTGGTATATAGTTACAGTCGTGTGGCGGTCAATAAACAGAATTTGATAATTTTCATGTTTCTAAATTGCCTTTTTTTTGGTGGATAAATAGAGTTTTTCACTGTGTTTTAAGATTGATACACAAAGGGGTTTGTATTACAGTAAAATTGGAGGGCTGATGGCAGTTCTTTATCCTTTCATAGTAATTTTGGATATGGAGGATCTTGGGAATAATGAAAACCTTTCTCCTGTTGGTGAATGTGTGGTTATCCAAACATAAAGAAGGCTTGCATCCTGGATTTTATGGGTACATGTAACAAACAGCACGCTGGTTCATGAAATATTTCAGTCGTTCTGGTACACTTAACACTATCAAAACCAAAGTAATTATGAGGGGAGGGAGGTGTATTGAACTCTTGCATCACCAGATAATATGTAGTCTTGCATTAATATGTCAAAATGTAGGAAATAAGTATTTTGACTTCAAAGATTAGGTTTAAGTGATTTATCCTTCAACTGTGTTCACAGTACGAGCACCTAGGAGTAACTGCTTATGTTATGCGCTGGGTGAGGCAATTTGAAGGCCTTGGAAGAAGGGGGAAAAGCCAGTCGAAAAGTAATTTTCAAAAATTTGTCTAGAGGATGTGTGTATTAAATGTTGGAGAAGTTTCAGTTCCTATCCCTTGACCCAGGGACAAAATGTATATTGAGTAAATGTGGGATGGACCAACAACAGTGTTATAAAGACTCATTCTGTTCTTTGGAAGAGCTGGAAGTGATTGAATGAGGCCTTGAATATGAGCTGACCTAACAGGTGTGAGCACAGCCCTGGGCTGTTTCCTATATTTGTAAACCAGTTTGGAGTGGAACTGAAAGAACACTCATGACTAAGGCACTGAGAGCCCAGCTACTGCTGTATTGCTCTCCAAGCTGGGTATTTTAATGTTGCTTGTATGCCACTATTGCCATAGCAGCATTGCCATACCATGTCTCTTGGTACTTGAGATTTTTGTTGGGCTTTGTCTTAGCATGGTATTCTCATTTGCTTAATGGATGGCTTTTTTCAGTGTACTTTTAGTCAACACAAACCAGCTTTCTTTGTGAGTTGGGGAWTTGGAACAAATAGTAAAATTCCACCCTTTTGCTCTAGTGTAATAAAACAGGTGCTTACAGCTATTTATTAATGTTAAGCATTTGTCATAATGTGTGCTTTTTCAATAGAATATTAGAGGTACACTCACAGTTACTGAAGAGTTAAAGCTGTAGCAAACAAATTCCTTCTAAAAAAGGAATTTTGTATCCATCTTCTCATTTTAGCTGTCACTTTCTGCCACAAAATAACTGCATTCCATGATTTGAATAGAAGGTGAATGCTTGTATTCAAACCCGTTATGCTCCCATTGAAGCAAAGGGAACTGTTCTATCACCAATTTACATGCCAGGATTTTTTGGTTTTACGCTAAGCAAATGGGATATTTCATCCCAGACTCCTGCTATCTTTGGCAAGATGCATGGTCTGCTTTCCTCACTCCCCCTTTCTGGCTCTCTAAGCTCTTGGACTACTGAGAATGCAATTGCAATGCTCAGCCTCCAAGCCTGGCTTTTCCAATGAAAAGATGCTGTGCAGAGCTAACTTTGATTGCTTGAAATCCTATGAGTTTTGTGAAAACTTGTGTCTTGATGTTAATTTGCTTGACCTGAGGRAAAATAGTCTTTCAGTTGCTTGGATGGTGTGATGAAAAGTGATGGCTCACTTATTACTTAGAAAATGTGTCCTGGCCTGCCAGTTGGCACWTACATACCCTATACTGTGGCTTGTCCAAAACTAATTCTTGCCTAGCTGTTACATCAGTGGGATGGAGGGTAAAAGAGATGATGCAAAGTGTAAAACTTAAGGAAGCAGAGGGAGATGCAATACTTGCTGCCAGTAACCTTGGGTGGATTTCACAGTTATGAGGAAGCCTGATGGATGTGTTTTTCTGCTCACAGAACAGCTTGTAACAATTGGGGCTTATTGTTTTGTTGTTCTTTTGTGGAAAGGCTGAAAGTAAAAATTGCATTACTATTAATATATCCAAAGATTATATCTGCATGTCATTTCTTCAACCAGAAGACTGTTAACAATAAAAATGCTTTCTGAACTGAACTCCTATAAAAGTGGCCCGTTAGTCCTCTAGAGTGATGTCCTTCCCTTTCTAAATGAGAAATGTTTGTGGAATTGGGCTCCTGTCTGCCTGGATGACTGAAGATTTTTATTCTGGGAGGTTGCTTTCTGATCACCCACTAGAGGGCTTAACTTCATTGGGGAACTGTAACTAACCACTGTAAAGTTTGAAGGTTTTTGTAAAAATGTGTCCTCATACCCTGATTCTGCAGGGATGGTAATCAAGTGCTGCTCATGGAGCATCCACTCTGGCCAGAGACACACATCCACAGAGTAATAGTAAGTTTGATCTTYGAACCATTGGGAAGGTTCTTGAGCAGCTGTGGAGATAGTTCTCAGAAAAGAAGAAATGCCCTTGACTTCAACCAGCTCTTTCATTACTTTCACCAGTGCTAATCCTTAGGTCATCTGTGCACCAAAAAATGTTGCCTCACTTGAATTCTTCATTGAAAATACAGTGTTTTGTTGACAACAGTGGACCCAGTTCCAAACCAGGGCAAGCTTGTGCCCATGGCATGGAATGCAGTTATTTCCTTATCCATTGTTTATAATCCTGATAAATATTGTAACCTGTATATAAATTTAGGTCCTCTGAAACATTATGTTGGAAAAGTTAAAGAAAATGTATTTTGACTGCAATATGAAAATATATTAACATTCAAATGTTTAAATTTTGTTTTGGAAGGAAAATCTGTATCTTAAAAATGTAACATTGGCATTTTTAAAGTGTGGACAAGTAATCTCTATATTGTGCTTGTTTTCTTACAAAAGCAATTATTTGCTAATGCATCTTTTTCTGTTCAACTTCTTAAGATGTGCCAGTCTGGGAGTATTCTAATACTTGTGTAGATAAGGTGTGTTGTTGCCTTGATATAATTTGATTTGATTTTTCTAATCTCTTTTTTAATATAGTCCTCTGAATTACAGTTCAGTGTACTTGGCTGAATAATTTTTTCCTTAGCTGACATCCTTAACTCACTTGGGACTGTGCTATTTTCTACCTTGCCTTGGATAGATACAACTAAACTTTATGTAACCTGTTGCTTTAACTCTTACAAAGTTCCTTCGCAGCTAACAAGGCTTGGCCTATTTTTAAATATTAGAAGTTAAACAACTGCAAAATACTACATACACCAACTTTGCTATAGAAAATTTGTAAAAAATCCCACAAAACCAAACAGATCCCATAAAAAAGCTATTTTGGATAGTTTAATATGTTAAAAAAAAAACAATTTCTATTAAGGTTACATTAATTTATTTGTGAAATTGCATATGAAGCATGGTGAGAAATACAGTCTTGAGGAAGAGAGGAATCCCACATCAGATTTCTCAGAGGAGCTTGGAACAGTTTCTAAACCAGATTTAACTTTACACTAAGATAACAGAGAGACTGGTGATGGAATTGGGAAGATGTAATGCTTGGTTTCATCTCATCATGAGAGCAGCCTTGGGAGTAGGTTCATGAGATGGTGAAAGTATACTTGCTCTAAGTTCTCACATAAGAGTTAAAAGTCTGTGAGTGACTATATAAATGTGTCCATATGGCCTAGGAAATCACTTCTTACGCTTATGTTTGCAGTGTGGAGTGGTTTTAGACCACAGGCAGGAGAGGCAACTGAGCTGAGAGATGCAGTCCAGCTGCAGATAAGCAGCCAGTCCATGGGACCAGCCCATAGCTAGTCAGAAGCAAAAACAAAGCAAAACCGCCTCTTGAAATGCAATGATGGGAATGCCAGCTTCTCAAATCAAACAGGAATAAAAATAAGAAGTTCTTAAGAAATATCCCACAGAGTGTTGTGTTATGTATCAGTTTGCAATAAGTACCCTTGTGCCATCACTGATCCCAAACCTTCACCAGTACGATTGGCTACTGCATGGACCAGGGTTTTGTCCTTACCTGTGCTTGGAGAGGCTGAGTTTTCATTTGCCTTCCCTTGTCCATTTGGGGAGCAGGAAAGAGAAACAAACTAGAAGAAAGAATGGGAGAACATTTTACCTGAGTGAGGCCATTAACTTCTAAATTTTATTTGGGTCCAAACCTTATGTAGCATCCTAGAGCGTCTCACAAAGCACCTCCTAGGAAGAAAGGAGGGTTAGTCAAAAGATAGGCTTTGCAAAATAAAATGAACAGCAGCAATTTCAAGTAGCATTGTTTTAAAGTAGTGCTTTTTAATGATTCTGTTTACTTTATGGTGACGCAGGTAAGAATCTGTTATTTTAAAACATGATAGTTTTTAATTTTTAATTTTATATTTTAATGAAAATTAGAAATGCAACCCTTTGGCCTTGTTGACTTCTTTCTCCTTTTTCCTAATATGAAATTTTCATAACATTATTTTTTAAAACCAAAATATAATTATCATCTGAGAAACTTCCGTCTGTGCTATAAGCAAACTACCCAGAAACACATCCAGAATATTCTTAAAAATATAGATGTATGATTTAATAGAAGTTCGTATCTCTCCTTTTAGGACAGAGAAAAAACATTAATATGTTAATCGCTAAAACCACCTGGTTTTAATTTATACAGTGATATTATTTCAGGGTCTTGCAAAAATATTTTGCCATACTAAGGAGTAGAGAATAGCACTCATCTCAAGCCTCAAAGCACACAAGGGTGTGTGACGACTGAAGGATCTCTCAAACCACCATGACATGGCAACATTTCTGTCATTGTCTGCCAGGTTATAAAGGGCCTATTCAATTCAACAGGGGAGTAATACTCGCAGGTCTGGTGGAAGTGTAACTAATACAGACTGTGCTGAGGAGATACCATGCATTGCTAATGAGAGACATGCAGCCAGGAAGTTGTACATAACACTCGCAAAGTTCCTGCAGCTGTATGTAGCGACCAAGCTTGAAGTCTCCTTTTCCTTTTTTGCATTGCATTATTTTAAATAATGAGTCCAATTATCTAACTTGTAAAGGATTCAAACACTCTGCAGAAAAACATAGTTGTAAGATGCCATATAATCAAAGCCATTAGTTTGGATACTAATTTATATTGAAATGAACATTGTAGGAAAGCTGAGTTTAATGATACCGTGGAGTATATTCTTGCTTCATTCACTGCTGTCCTCTTTGCAAGGTAAGAATTTAATTCCATTTTTTAATTCCATTAGTAATACTAATCTCTACGAAGATTTTCCTAAATATTTTGATATTACAGCTCCTTATTTTTCTATCATTGTATTTTTTTACATTGCTGAAATTTGTAAATGAAAATTATCATTTACTATCATCTACAGAATATATCATCATTCTCTCTCACAGGTGTAGAAACTAAAATATAATTTGTAACTTATAACTATAATATAACTTAAGATTTGTTTTTTATGTCTGAATTTGTTACAAAACCATTATTCATAAACAAAATCTAACCTCCTTGGCATTTTTGCTCTTATGGTCAGATGAGTAAGCATTTAGTGATTTTCAGTGAAGTATGGTTTTGTTTGAACAGACTGCACCTGCAGTTTTCTTAAATATTTTTAGATTGCTGGAGTAAATAATTGCTCTTCTTGTTATAGAAATTATCTTACTATGTAATGCAACTGGATTTTATAGATAATTTCCTTGCAACAATTATAAAGATTTCTAACGTAATATAAGAAATTGTTTAGTGGTTTTGTTTGTTTTTGTTTGTTTATTTGTTTGCTTGTTTTAAGCATGGACTCATTTAAAATTATTTATAATTGAATCTTACAAGTAACAGTCACAAAATTATTATTACCCTGGAAGTTTGATTGTGGAAAGCTCTGATCACCTGTCCCATTTTACCTGTTTGCCTGTTCTGTTTTTTTGTTCTGAGCCTCTGAAGAACTATGAACTCTTTTCACTTCTTCATAGTAGCAAGTACCAGAACTACAGTCATGAAAACTCACAGGTGAAGAGTGTGTGAGAGAATAAATTTCTTAGGAAGGAAAGAATGTAGTGCTATGTTCCATTCCTTGGAAAAAGAAAGAGTTTGTGTAAGGGTGCCCTGGAAAACTCGGGATTATTAAACCCCAAAATTCAAGTATTGTTTTAAACTTGGCATTGCTTGCCAAGGGCAGAGTGAGGCTGTAGAAAAAAAAGTTTAACATCATGACTGTTTTAATCTACAGGATCTTATTGCAAGCTTTCTCTTTTGAGAAGAACTTTGAGGTGAGTTTTAATTCCTTATTTGTCAAGCCCTACAAACAAAACTAGAATGAGCAAGTGCAATGCAGTGCAAGTTAGAAAGTAAAATATAGCCTTGAATCTAACATGTAAAATGTCATCTACATGTAGGTTGGATGCAGAACACGCTTTCAGAATGTTTACAACTCTTTTCCAAGTATTTCCGTAATGGGCATGGGTCCTCTCTTTGAAAAATGGAGGTCGTTATGAAAAATGATACATCTATGGTCTCGAGAAAGCCTAGAGGAATAATGGAATGAAAACAGCATGAGATCATGATTTCATGACTGGAAAAATACATTAAATGAATATCCATCTGCAGTTTTAATTGCGTGATAAAATCCTAGCTGCTATTTGAAGCACAGAGAAGTTAAGTGTTATACAGCCTTAAAATAAACATTTTCAATACAAATTTTCACATAGAAGCTGAAATCCAAACAAAACCCAAACTAGGCAATGTTCCTGATCCCATTGAATTAAATGGATCTATGCCATCAATATCAATCGAAGCATCAAGTTGGACGTAGGTTTGTATGTCTAATGAATTCTAATATATCTAGGGGACGCACATGCAAGTCAAATTACACCATCATGAAGTGTTGACAGATCTAAGTGTATTTTATAGTTTGATGTCCTTGTTTCTAAACTTAATCACAAAGTCGGCTCCAGCTGGAGAGTCATCTCCTGCTATCAAAAGTACCATCAGAGTATATTCAAGCAACACTCTGGGGAACTTGTAGCCACTCACACAGAGCATGAAGTAAATATGAAGCTGCATTACAATTTGTATCCTGTTGTGTAAGTCTGTTTTGCCTATTTACATCTCCCCAAAGCTCTAGGTACCTCCCTGTCCAAGCAGAGACTGGAGTGCCGCTTAATTTGGTAAAATGAGAGGATGACAAAAAAAACCCCAAAACAAAAAAATCACCTTTTCAAATGTTAACCCAAGAAAGACCTCTTTGACAAAATGATGGTAATCAGAGAGAAACACTTCTCTCTGGGGACTTGCTTATTCAGGTTGCTCTAGGGACCTTTGATTATACAAGATCCTTTTTGTTTTCTTCCAGAAATGAGTTTAATGCAACTCGACAGAAAAGGGATCTTGTAACAGCCGAGGTAGGTTATACCTCCAAAAGAGGGAGGGAGGGGAAGCTCTCCTCCCTTTTTTGCTCTGGGCTTTTGCCATCCTTACAAATGAGTCTTTGTGGAGAGAAGGGCTGAGAAAAAAAGAGGACAGTGAGGAGGAGTAGCTACTCCCCCATCTGTTCACCCCGCCCGAGCCACAGCCTCATGCCTTCATTCTCCTTCAGCACAGTACCCAGTGACAGACCACCCTGCCAAGCCAACTGACACACTCCATGGGAAACAAATTGGGACGTCTCTGTCTTTGTGAGGGTGAACAGAATGTCCTGGAAAGCTGTTTGTGTTTGTGAGAGGCACAATGGCGGCGCCACTGGCATGGCTCCCTCCTGGACGCGGTGCCCTTGTAGCTCTAGCCTGGCCCTGGTTCCCATCACCATGGCCTCACGCCGCCTTAGCGCTGCATCCCAGCAATGTTGAGCTGAAGTTAAATGATAAATGGAGGAATCTCGTTCCCCCACACGTACACACTCGGGCTCTGGAGCCCAGCCAAGGGTTATAACCCCATTTGAAGTGGGTAGGCAAGAAGCCAAAGCTGGTCCCGCCTCAGGGTGTTTCGGGGAGCCTGCAGCTGAGCCAGGGGTGAGTTTCTCCAAAACCCTTTGAGATCTGTGTGCCCTGACCGAGTCAGAGGGGAGCTGGTGTGAAACACTGTGCTAAGGGTAATCAAGCCTCTGAGAGAGGCAGGACTGGCGATATCCTTGGCGGGCCCTCAGCAGGGAAGTGCTGTCACACCAAGGACGCTCTGCCTCTGCAAAATGATGTAAAGGCCAAAAGCTGCTTCCCTGAGGCAGGCAGCTTGGACTAGTAACTCCAAGTATCAGGAAAAACGGAAATGTGTCTTGTGCAGAGAGGGAAGGGATCCTTTCCAGCCAGCAATGGACCGTGGGCACCAGGAATAATTTTGGTGTGGGGGCCTTCCAGGTGGTGATTGGATGAAATCTATTTCAGGTTGATTTTAGACAGATTGTACTACTTGGATGCATCCCACAACGTATTCCATTTGGAAAAGGGAAGGTTTTGTGTCACTGCAAGAGGCATTAGCAAGACTAACCCTGACGTCTTCCTTGCACAGTGTCATTCACTTTGAGATCCATCAGTTCAAACTCCACAAGTGGAGAAGGAATAGAGTCAGAAGGGAAGAAAGAAATTAGCTTACAAGCAAGGACTAAAACAAATTCTTCACTTAGTTGTGCAGCCGAAGGCTGGCACTTAAGTCTGTGGGGACTGCAGAACTTTTTTCATAGAATATCAGATAAGAAATAAGTGAAAAACAGAGAGATGAAGAGCTATTTAAGCAAAAAGGACCAGGTTTATAAAGGAAGGGATTTAAACTGGTCATGAATAAATGTAAGTGGGAAATATTTAAGTACTCAGCACTTCATCCTGGTAAACTTTCCAGTCAGACTAGTGGGGGCAAAAGCCCCAAAGTCTGGAATGGGATCAGTTCTTGAAAGGGACAATGCAACATGACAAGCTGTAGTAGCAGAGTGCTGGGGCAGATACAGGGCTTCCTCAGAGTGTGAGGCTCCCTGCTCCTGACCAGGAAGCAGTTCAGGCTGATTAGCTTTCTCTTTTTTTGACGTGAACCAAAATGCAATTCTGAAGGATGTCAAGGAGGACACAAAATCTCTTGCGGCTAGATTGGCCATAGTGGGATGTTTTGGGTGCAGCATGGGGCGTGAGTCAGGGGAGTGGATGCAAAAGAGGGAGCTCTCCAACTATGGGTATTTGACTGAAGTGAAAAAGGCAGACCACTCTCTGTCCCCTCCCTTTTCCTTCCAAATGTAAATGCAAAACTTGCCCATGTGGAGCCTTGGTGATTCACTGGGCATGGATGAAAGGCCTGTGGCGATCTCACGGAGCAGCTGTATCTTTCCTTAGTCACCTAAGACTCATGCTTCTCCTCCYCAGGCTGCCAATCCCTCCAGCAGCACCCATGACCGTGCCGTGTGCTGGGTGAGATGCAAATTACTCTTCTAGATTAGAAGTCCCAACCCAGTGTTTGAGTGCAAGGCCTCAGTTTTTTATCAATTCATTTGTAAACCACAAACACCCTGATTTTGCTTTTATGTTTCTCTGACAGGTTCAAGCTGCCTCTCGTTTGCACCATCATGGGGCCCTGGTGCGCAATCCACCAGGAGGTCAGTGCTGTGCTCCTCACCCACACGAGGAGAGCCCTGAAAATGCTGCCTTCCTCCTCTGTGTTACCATGGGCTGGAAGCGCTCTTCCTAATGCCCCTACTAAACCCTGTCCTGTCTCATTTACTCATTTTATGCATGTTAAGAAAGGAAAAATTTCTTTTAAAATTGTGCTTTCAAAATAAGGCCTTACAACCAAATCTGAGCAGCTAATGAAGCCAATTTTTCAGAAAAGTTTTTTTTTAAAGTTTAGTTCTATTGCAATTTTTCATTTCTGCCACTTTTTTCCCTGGCCTTTTCAGAGAATGTAAGTATGTCAGAGAGGCTTATAACTGTTTGTGCAAGGGGAAAGGAGCACTCAGGCAATGATGATGAAGCTGCTCCTGAAGGATTTTAAGCATTGGACAAACATGTAAAGCAGGCCCAGGTTACAGAAATCGTTTTACAGAAAAGTTCACTGTATGCAGCTTTGGTTGGAATTTTGGTATCCTTCTTGGAAAATGCCTGCGTAGGTTCATCTTTCGATGTAAATGAATAAATGAAATTTTGCAACTCAAAATTCTAAAAACAACCAAGAAGATTTCCCCATTCGTGCAGTTACAGAAACAATAATTTTTGCTTTGTTGGTGTTTTCAGCATATCTATGTATATTTGGAAAGCAGTTCTGAAAATGGAAAATAAATGGAAAATATTCAAATCATGGAAAGGAATTTTCACAATGATGGATGATGTTCCTAGTCACTAGTAGCTTCTGTGTACCTTTACTGTAAAGGTCCCTTTTTGTTCCCATTCAGGGTCACTGACAGCTTTACAGTGGATTCATTGGGAGTTTATTTCCTTTACTTTCTGCCTTTTGCAATGCTTTTTTAATCTCCAACAGCAATGTTGGAAACTTTTGTATATAAGGCAAGCAACTGTCTGAAAAAACCTGATGGAGTTTTGCTGGCTTTCTACTCCACTTTTGGGGAATTATGATTTAGACCACTTAGTGAATGATTAGTAAATGACAAGAAGGTCTTAGCTTTCAAACAGACTATAAAACCATTTAATGTAATTGCTTTTGGACAATATTACTAATTATAACAAGCCATTCCCATGGAATCTAAAGTCTCTGACTCCAGTCACCTCTGAAGCAGAAATAAACTTTTAGCGGACTTTTTTTTAGCATGTAGGGAAGGTTGTTTAGGACTGGTTTTGACTCTAAAATATATATTCTGGCCTGTTCATAAACTGAATGTACCCTTTCCAGTAATGTTTAGGAGGGAGAAGCTGAATATATGTATAAATGATGCTGAATTTAGTCAATTAGAATGATCTGTGTCCTGTATATTTTGAGATCAGCAGGGTGGGATTTGATTTCTTTACATGGGAACTTGACCTTTTGTGTGCTTGGAGGAGTTTGACCTTTTGCTCCTTTGTTAGTTTATAAGTCTCAAACCCAACAAGAACCTTACTTCTCATTTAACCAAGGAAAACAGAGGATAAAATTAAGCAAATGTTTAAAAACTGAGATTCTTGTTGGTTAATTTTCTCACAAATATAGCTGCTCCTGATTTAACAATAAACAGATTTAATTGGGATCTCTCGGACTGCAAAATACTGTATCTAGTAAAGGGCTGCTGTGCTTGCTTACAGGTTCATGTCCTCAGGAATGCCTTAATGGAGCAGCCTGCACAGAGACAGGTGACTGTGACTGCCAGTTATTTCAGGCTCAAGGAAGCAGGTGCCAAATTGGTAAGTTTTGGGCCAAAAATTTAGTGTCAGCTTTCAGGGAGATTTAGGGTACAGGTTTTTAAAAAAATACTGTTACCAGCATATTTGTGATTTCTCTGTAGAAGAAAGACCCAATGGCCAGTAGCTAGAAGGATTAAAACTATATGCATTTGGGACATACAGAAAGCAAAAGCAGAAATGCCTACATTTTAGCCCTTGGGTTGTAATGATACATAGACGCCATAGCAGATGGACCACTGTCTAGTATATCAGTAGCCAGACAAGTTTTTTTAAAATTAGCTGAGCAACCAAAAAGTCACTGCATTTTTTTCTAATGAACAATGCCTTAGTGCAAAGTAAATTACCCACTATTTAAATATACTAGCTTCTGTAATCTGCTTTGTGTAGATATCAACAAGATTTTTCTTCCAGGATGTGCAGAATATTTAAATCCCTTGCCTCTACTTGCAATTAAGATGTCTCCACTGAAGAAAAAAAAAAAAAAACATAATGATGATTGCACTAAAACTGCAGAGTTAAGATTTAAAAAAGCGTACTGACTTTATTGAAAGCTGAAGACATAAGTTCATCTTTTTTACTTGCTATGTATTTCCTTTATAAGCTCTTGTTTCCATTCTGAGTTCCTGCTTTTGTAGATGCATGTGACACCTGTCAATTCATGATGACCATGCTTCTTGTAAACTCAGTGTGTTTTCTCCAGTACCTAACACTGGTAAGGATCGAGATGGGATTTGCAAATCGTGGGGACAGTATAATTTTGAAACATTTGATGGCATTTACTACTACTTCCCAGGAAATTGCTCCTATATATTTGCAAAAGACTGCAGTACTCTGGAACCCCAGTACACTGTTTGGGTAAGTACAAGAATATACACTAGAAACAAGTGTGTAGGTAAATATAAAAGTAAGTAAGTAAAATAAGTGGAGAGACAATAAAGGTATCAAACTGGGCATTAATTACTTAAATATAACACTGTGTTTCTGGAAATGCCTAAACCTATGTGCAGTAACTCAAAACACTGATGAAATTAGAATCAACAGAGTCAGCATATCCTTAATGMGATTTCTGCTCCCTTCTTTCTGGGAGTAAAAGTGGGTCTTAAAGCAGAACTCAGAAACTTCACTAAACTTCAGCTATTATCAGATTGTAAAAGAATGCTAAGTTGCTGAGTAAAGTGCAAACAGCTATCACTTGCCTAATAGCAAGGAAGACGAATGTTCTAGGCCCTGATTCACAGCTATTGGCATGCTATGAGGATCTGCCTCCCTGGCCAATGGGATTTGCTCCCCCACCCTGTCCCTTCTAGGGATTTGCATTCTAATTTTGGATTAGCTCTACGTCATGCAAAGATTAATAGCTCAAAAGCTTTCATCTTGACCTATGTATGGAAGGAACTATTTTTAGTAATTTCTTCAAATTGCTGAGTATCCATGGTTAACGACTTTGGGTCAGGGACAATTAAAATCTATACTCTCTTTGAAGGGTGATGCCCTATTTGTCAGGCTGTTGGTTACTGTGGGGAGAGCATACAAGCTCATTATATTACCTTATTCACAATGATTGTGATTTCGTGCTGATTGAGCAGTGAAGAAGAGGCAAGACGGGTCCTAATTCTGAGCCCATGTGGGTACAGTGGTTGCAGGGATAAGGGCAGATCTAGATGCTGGTTTCTGCTCTGATGCCTATTTTAAATTTATAAACAGATGACCTCTTCTCACCTCATATAACTGCACTTATTGAAGATAAATCTACTACTGAAACTGCCATTTCTACCTTCTCAAGTTACAGAAAGACATGCTGTTACACCTGCCTTCCACAATTTCATTTTAATTCTTTGGATTCTATTTGCATATATTCTATATAWGTAAGTTCTTAGGGCTTTTCAGAAAATGCTGTAGCAAAGTCCAAGATTATGTTAAA
The DNA here is from genome assembly GCF_030028575.1 of Malurus melanocephalus. Classification (NCBI taxonomy): domain Eukaryota; kingdom Metazoa; phylum Chordata; class Aves; order Passeriformes; family Maluridae; genus Malurus; species Malurus melanocephalus. The sequence goes on from NW_026623533.1 coordinate 128,858, forward strand.
ATCTAAAATCAATAGGTCAGTGGATTCCTGTGGCTCTGGAAAGAGAAGGTTCTATTCAATTACTGGAACAAATGCCATGTTTTACTAAAAACTGAAAATGTTTACTCAGCAAAGTTGTAAGTAATGTGAAACTGTAGACAAACTGGGTAATGGAGAGTCAAAAACCTTGCCAAATCCTCACATTAGGGTCCATCTGGCTTTAATAATCCACCCTTCAAGAGGAGAAGAAAACATAAGAATTATTTTGATTTTCCTTTATTGTGTTTCTGTCTTGGGTCAGGTTTACATAGAAGCCATCTGCCAGTACTAATAACTTGTATGTTGTCTTTAATTATCATTATCTTTATACATGTAAAAATTCTTAATGCTTTTCCTGGTCTTGTTTATTTCACCCAAAGAAACAATAACTGGTTTTTATTTCCAGGATTTAGTGTTGGTCAAGGAAGATTAATTCAAGTATTCATTAGCACTGTATGTGTTTACTCACAAGTATTTTCTTCCAAACTACTGTATTTATAGCCTCCATCACTATGTTGGTAAAGTGTTTCCAATTACAAGTTTATTTAACTTCACAGCACTGTCAAGTAAACTGGTAATGAAGTGCCCATCCTCAGAGAATGATGGCACATGCGTAACATGAGTCATATTTGAACTAYCTAAGCTCTATGTTTTAATCTGGGTAATGATAGGCATCTAAGATTAAACACATGTTCCCCTCTCTCTTCAGTGGTGTCTAAAATAAGCTCACAGGCTTTTGGAGCACTACAGGGTATCCTACAGGTTTGGGTGGCTCACCCCCACTGAGATTAATGAAAACTCTGTAAGTTTTTCTCAAGCACAAACACACAGTTTTCAAGTCCAGAGAGTATTGTATTCAAGTGGGATAAATTGTTATGTGACTAAATCACTCTCCTGGCTAATTATGCTATAATGGGRAGAAGCACACTTCAGGAAAGTCTACCCTTCTCCATTAGCAGGGCTGGAAAGCCAGTGTATTTTAAGAGATCCATATAAAGTATGTGATGCCTGCTGTAATCTGTGGGAACACTTCAAAATCTCAAGAAATCCTGAATGGTTCAGGAAGGCATGTTTTAGTTCAGCTGGTACCAGTCTCAGCTGGCAGGGAGAGTGCTGCCATTGCACTATTCTGCACTGGTTTGTAATCCTGTTCTATAGATCAGACCTCTAGAAACAGAGCAATTGGGGTGCTTCCTCAGTCTTACTTTGGCAAGTTGAAAGATAGCTCACTGGAGTGTCTCTTAAGTTTGTCAGCATAAATACCTGACTCTTTCATCCAGTACTGAGACCACTGGCATGTGGTGCTATGCACTATTAAGCTATTAAACTATTAAATTAAGTTGATGTACTTCTCAGTAGTATTGTGTAGTGTGAACTTTGAGATTTGTATATCTTTGTATCTGTGACTTGACAATATTCTAGGCATTTAATTGTAAAGCTCTTTCAGTAACCAAAGCATAAAAATTTAAAATATCCTATATAAATTTAATAAAAATGGCATGAAATTATTGAGGACAAGTATTTATTCTTATTGTGTGTCTATTTTTTTCCTTCAAAGGTTCATAACAGTCCTCAATGTTACAGTTCAGTATATACTTGTCATAGATCCATCAGCTTATTTTTTTCAAATCGAGAAGAAATAATGATTTCAGGACATGAAGTAAGAAAAAATGGAATCAGGTAAGTGTTCTAATGGTGGSTTTTAATATTTTATTGCAAAAAGAGAATGTCGAGATTGGGAAATTAATGCTTCTTACACAATCCAGGTTAATTATTGATCCTTTGCTGTTCTGTACTAGGGCTGATAGAGCTCTGGTGTGAGCAGATGTAACAGTACTGATGTAATACCTGAGTGAGGATAGGATACACTCCCTACATTAACTGTGTTCAACTTCTCAGTTGTAACCTAATAATGAATAATTACAATTGCTTTGTACAGGCAAAGTCTGTGTCAGGCAGTCCTAACTAATCCCTGGTGCATCCTGATACCATTTTGAACAAGGCAATCATTATTTATTCTTGGTAGCAATAGCTAATATAAGACATGATCGTCTTCTAGATGAGTCTGAATTGGTTAAAATAAAGATCTCAAGCCCCTTTGGGGCAAAAACTCTACAAAACATCTCTGAGATGCATCAAACCTCCAAATTTACCTTTTCTTTTAATAAATAAGAAGATGAGCCCAAAGGCTGTCATAAGTATATTTTACTGGTTGATAAAGTACAGAAAATGTAAAAGAGCTGTTAAGGTGCTTTTGCCATCTGCTTTGTAATGCTATGGCCATTAGTATCTGAGAATGGTAGCTACAGTGATACCGTTCAACCCAAGAGAAGCAACTTTGCAAGACTAGGGTTAGCTCCGAGTTTATTGTCCAGTGGTCTTTCACCGAAGGAAGAAGAGTTACAACTTTTTAGTCAATGGTGTTTTCTGTATTACAAGTTCCTGCATTTGCAGACGTCTAATTCAGGGATGACCCAGTGCCCAGAAAGGGCTCCTTGCCCACATGGCTCATTGCCCAGCAGCAGACTCATAAACTCATGAATTCCTCAACATGATTGTGCTTTGAAAGTAAAGGTGCATTATTCTTGCAAGCTTGAAATTGGTGCAACTGATAGGTGTATACAAGAGAAAGCACTCATTTCTGATGGTCATATAGTAAACAGAAGATAGTGAAAACAAGATGAAGCAGTGAATAGAGTGACTATGCACACCAGGGAAAAAGGATTTAGTGAGTTAGAAGGTGATTTTCATGTGGCATTTTTTTAGCCTGAACTTCATATTATCTGAGATCTTTGATGTAGACTGTATTTTTCCAGATTAACATTGCCTCAGACAGTTGGAAATGCTTTCATTGAGAGGCTGGCTGACTACATTTTGGTGAAGACTACCTTTGGTTTTTCTCTTGCTTGGGATGGAAACTCTGGTATTTATATTAAGCTGACAGAAGATCATAAGGGAAAACCTTGTGGCCTTTGTGGAAATTTTAATGGCAATAAATATGATGACCTGATACTTCAAAATAGTAAGTAAATAGCTTATTCTTACTTTGTGTGAATAGTTTCCATGTTCACTTTAAATACAATGCTGTATAACTATAATGTTGTAAAAAGGCAGAGTCCTGTTTCACTTATTTCAGTAAAATAGTACTTCTGCTCTACTTTTACTTCTCTTCATCATTAATGATGCAAAGGGAAAAGGTCCTAGTTCAAGAGAGTATTTATATGTTTATTCAAGCTTCTTCTTGCTCAGCAAAGCACTTGGGGTATGTTTATCTTAGCTGATGAAAGTGCCTTTAAATAATAAATAAATAAATAATAATAAAAATTATTCTTTTCTCTGTGTTTAAAGATGGAGGGAAGAGCACCATCTCAAGTCATTCTTTTATAGCAGCATCATAAAAATTCTAGTTGAAATATGTCAATTTCCAAGCTGTTTCCAGGGAGTTCCTTGTATCTCCTTGTTGGTATTGTGGACTATGGGCCTCTGACTACACTGTAGGATGAGGAGCTGCTTTGTGCTGTGTCTGAGGCAGAGATGAGTTTTTAAAACTTGAATCCTGTAGCTTAGGTAGAGAATACCCCATGAGAACTTATGTCCTTCTTGCAGCTAATGTGAAAGAAAAAGAGAAAGAACAAGAACGAGCTTGAAAATATGAGGAGCTTTCTCAGTATCTTATAAAAACAAAATAAGACTATTTTACTGTTACCATTAACTGGCGAGATGATCTAGTCCCATGGCTCTGCATGTTCTTAGTCACAAAAGGTATCCCACTGTAACTTTTTTCCCCATTTTTTATGATTGGAAGTGGAGATTTCAAGCTTCCTTAGTGAAAGAATGCTTGCTGTATGTATCTTTGCAGAGTTTTAAGAAATCTGCCCAAGTAGAAATTTTTCATACCTTTTCTGCCATGAGAGCAGTGAGTTTTGTCCATTAACTTCTACACACCAGAGTATAGTATGTTTAATAACCAGTTTAATATGCTGATGTGTAATAATAGAGAAAATAATATTTGGAAGAAATAAGCAATTAATGTGATCTCTAAAAACCAGCAGTTTCACTATCTTTAAATGTATTGCCTGTTATAAAATATTTCCAGCTCTTACCTGTCTTCATTTTCAGAACTCAATTTATTCACCATGATAATTTCTTCTACAATTTTTCTTGATCTGATATGATAGCATTATTGCATCGTACAACTGAGAGCCATAGGAATCACTTTAAACCAGTTGTATAACATGGTGTCTTGACTCTGCAAATACGAAGTTCCGAGATTTTCACAAGAATAGATTGCTAATTCAGATCCCTTCCAAGCTGAAACATTTTTCTAAGAGTTTCAAAATCTTGCCAATAATTTGATGTAATGATTTATCTCTCCCAGCTAAACTACTTCCCTGAGTAGTGTAAAGGTAGCTCTTACATCTATCCTGAGTCTTTCTGAGTCTAAATGCTCATTATTTTTAATGCTCAAATAAATACGTTGCTCAGATGCATATAATATTCCTTTTCAAAGTACAGTTCAAAACCAAACTCTTTTTCTGTTTTCTTATCTTCACCTTTAATGCCATCTTCGTATTGCTTTAATATGTGAGACTGTATCCGTGTGTAGAACTGTTTCAAGGACAGTGCTTTTATTTTGTGGTATTTTTTAAAGACTTAGAAGTTATTTTTTCAAGCCATGTCAAAATTTACATAGTATGTTTTTGTAGAAGTAGACTTATATCAACAGGTYCACGTCTAGATCAAACCCTAGCCTTTTATGTTTGGGAAGGGTTTTCTGCATAAAGAACTACTTTATCAGAGAAAAAGAAATATTTTAAGTCTCCCTGACTTCTAAGTAAAATAGACAGGTTTTTTTCACTAACAGATGGCTAGGATCTTATCTTCATTTATTTGTTGAGGTCTAAGTACACATATCTGATTAGTGCTTTGTGGCTTTCCATGTTGCAGTATCCACCTTTGTGCCTCTTGTGCTAGAAGGTAGATTAAGTTTTCTATAGTGCAGCTCTGTGAAAAAAAAAGAAAAAACAAACCTCTAGCTGATTTAATTTCAATATCTTGTCTCCAAGCTAGGCATAGATATAGATAACCATAGCAGAGATACCAATTTCTGTTAGGTTCTTCAAAATGGAGGCAATATACCCTTTTAAACCTAATTAAGAATGTACAGAATACACAGTATTTAGTTCTTGCTGCAAATGTATGGGAATTTTGGCTCTGTTTCTTTATTGTCAACCTTCATGTATGTTCATGTATCTAGGCCTGTTGCCATGACTTCCAGTCATGTCCATTAATTCTCCAATGCTCATGCTGTGAGGAGAGCTGGGCATCTCTTAAGTGTGTGTTGTAGGGCTTTCTTTCAATAAGGGAAAAAGGAGGGAGATAATACCACTAACTGACCTTTGTGAAACAGTATGAAAGACTTAAATTGCTTCAAAGAAATGGTATTTTTTCTGAAGTATTCAATGCCTTACACTTGGCATTATTTGTGCATTTGTTATAAAATTATCAGTGATTACACTTAAAAAAACCCAAGCCAGCACCTTGTCATGTATTTTTTCAATTTTTTATTTAAATGAAGTATAAAATATAAGCTGAGATTTAAAAAAAAACTTTTCTTTACAACTCTGAAAACATCTATAATTGAGCTAATTTACACACTGAAAAATAATTTAAAATTTCAAAGCTGTCTTATGTATTTGTGTTGACAATTTTTTGATTGTTGCTCTTCCATTATTTTCATGCAGTAGATGAATATACAGAAGATATTGCTGAATTTGCAAATAGCTGGGCTGTGCAAGCTTCAGATGATATAGCTTGTGTCCCTACTGCCTCAGATTTTTCCAGTCCTTGCTCAGCCAATGCAGAATCCACTGAGGTAAATGAATCATATTTTATATATATACATAGATACATACATATGTATACATGTATTTTCTTCATCTCATTGCCTACTGATGGAACAAGAATCTAACAATATGCACAATGTTGAATAAGCCTTAAATGCATTGAGGCTTTGAGAAAGGAAGTATTCAGATCAGAGCTGTTGCTAGGGAGTGCCTGAAGTTCTTCATATGTTTAGCTTAACAGTACAAAGGCTTAGATTGGATGTGCCAAGCAGCACCAGTCTGCTGGCAGAGCTCTTCAGTACTGCATTAAACTTGGGTTCAGTTTCCAGTCCTGGCATCTTACACCTCATTATTTTAGCAGTTGTGAAATACTGCAGAAATAGCTGCAGGTCAGCTCCTAAATTGACACAAAATGGGTTTTTTTTTAGTTGTTTCACACTCTTTCATCTCAGCTGGTTTAAGACGAGCATGCAGTCAAGCAGGCCTAGGCAGAAAGGACAAATTTTCAAAAAAAAATAATAAAAGAGATGTAATAGTAAATTGAGACTGCACCATTCTCAAATTTTAATGGGGATATAAAGGACTAGGGAGACAAAACTAAAGAGAATGATGCCTATTCAGAAAGTATTGGCTAACTTCCATTTACTGATTCTCCTTTAATGCACAGGACATATTCTTCAAGTGCCAAATATTCCTACAGTTTCCTTTTCTCAGCTGTCATGAAAGTATAGATCCGTATTCTTATATTTCAAGCTGTATGAATGATCTTTGCAGGTAAGTATTGGAGTTCTTGTCAACTTAATCTTGACGCATGAAATGAATGCCCACTCTTTTGTGTGAGACTGGAATGAAAAAACATTGAAGAAAGTTAGGAAGAACCAATTTCCAAATAAAAGAGACTGGGTTTCGCCGGGGGTCATTTTTGTGTGGGAACAAAGGGCACAGAATCTGGCCAACAGGATATTTTGATGTCTAAGGGCTTACATAAATTCAAGGAAACACTAGACAAGTAAAAGGAAGATAAATTAATGGAGAATCATTCATGACAAAGAATGAACTGCTAATCACAAAAACCCCATAAAACTTGTATCTTGAGGCCCTGAAAGAGAAATACGTGGAGATGATACTAGGAGAAATATCAACAATACTGGAGGAGCTGGACCATCTGTTAGAGGCCATTGGACTGGTTTTTATGAGTAACCACTATTATTCAAATTAGTACAATTTTTACAGAATGGTTCTATATTTAAATTCAGAGTTGTCAAAGGAAATTTAAGTCTCTTTTGCTTTGGTGGGAGTCATACCCTCTCAGCTGCTGGTATTGTAGGCAACCTGGTATTTTTCCCTCAGCTCTCCAGACTCTTGATTAGTTCTTGACATTCAAGTTTAATTTGTATTCCTATAGTTGAACAGATAATTGAACAACGTACCACTTTCTTTTTATTAAGATTTTCAAATTAAGAATTGTCACAAATAGGATTTTTACCAGAGTATATAGTTCTTGGATTATCACCAATTTAGTCAAAAACATACAAAAAGGATTACAAGATTGAACATAAGGATCACTCAGCATTATCCATTACAACCTAGTAGTTCAATTTTTGATGAATGTTTAGTGTTCTGGTTTATCATAGAGTCAAGATGGAAGAATTTGTGTTTGTAGGCAAACACTGATGTCTCTTAGACAAGAGTTGCCTTTGTATGGTCTCTGTGTAACTCAGGAGTTTACTGGGGCTTTACCAAATTTTTCAAATAAGATATTGAATCAGTACTGTGAAGTTAAGGAGGATTGGATTTTTTGTCAGCAGTCTGATGTGTGTTGATGTCAATTTTGTGAATGTTAAAAACCTTGAAGTTTCAGTGTCTCAGAACCTCGTTAACTTAGGCTTATTTTGTTTATAAAAGAGACCTCTCTTCTTGTGGCTTAGTGTCAGTTTATGAAGGTTTTTTTGTGTGGCCATAGTAAAGGCCAAGTATTCTCTCTAAGACCCATTTAATTGGATTAGATAAGGCGAGATGGAGAGACTCGGATCACTGTAACAAAAAGTGTAGTGGTGTTTGATTTGGTAACAGATGTGTTGAAAGCGGATTACAAACACAATATAACATATTCTTAAAACAATTAATTTTGGAAACATGATCTTGAGTGCTGAGAGGCAAACTCAGTTGATCAGTCATAAATATGCTTATAATAGAAATGTAGTGTTATGACTAGTTTATTTTGGCATAAAGTCTTCCACAGTGAATGATGGGAGTTGTTTGACTTTCACAGTAAGAAAAGTTCGATGGTATTTTGCCATATGTGACTTTTATCTGAATAAAATTTGAACTTGCCTAAACATTAATGGATGTCTTTTAACTTGATTCTGGTAAAAATGCACTGTACAGCTTCTTCTGTATAGACAAAGGCAGATATCTTGTCTTTGCCCAAGGTTGTGCTGTGAATCCCTGAGCATGTCCACAGTTTTCAGTGGATAATGTTTCTGGAGCTGAGAACTTCAGCACAAGGTCAGGAGTCTACTGACAAGGTTCTTCTCATCTGAGTTCAAGGCAATTGGAGACTTGAAGTTCTTACTTGAACCAGAAGGTCTTTTATCAGTGTAGGTCAGAGATTCTACATCATGCAGGAGGGAGAGGCCTGACACGGGGATCTTGAGACTGTTGAAACAAAAGAAAAGATTAGTGGTTCTGTTCATCATGGTAATATTAAAATGAAATTACTTTTTGTGAGATCAGATGATAAAACCACAATGGTATATACAACATAGCTCATTTGTTTGTATATTTTCCCTGTGTGCCTTTGTGACTGAGTGGTGTACGTATGAAATATCCTATGCTCTGTCATCTGGCAGAAATTGGTAGATGGGATTTGAGTTCCTTGATTACTCTTATTTTATCATTTCAGAATGGATGATGATGAAACGTACTGCAGGGCAGTGACAGAGTACGCTAGAGCATGCTCTCACGCTGGGTCCCCGGTGCGGGACTGGAGGGATGACTTTCCTGCCTGTAGTAAGACTCTTTAATAAAGCATACTACATGACCTTTGAGATAACCCATGCATTCAGTTCAAATAATTCCATCTTGACAACATTTGTCGCTGTAGAACTCAAACCTGATACTCAAGTTGATTATCCAGTTTCACTCTTGATGGCAAACAATGAAGTCAATGCCTTGCTAGAGAAATATTTTAATTCCATTGTGATATGATTTAGATCCATACAAAATCCAAGTTTCAGTGGATTGCTTGAAACATCCTGTGTGCTGATCATGTTCTAGGACAAAGAACAAACCTTTGTGGAGATCTGTTGCTGCTCCTTGTCCCAGAAGACCTTTCAGCCTCTACTGGCCCTATAATTAATGCAGTTAATCCAGCTGCCTCTTGTTATTACTACCACCCATAAATTGCTGCTCAGTCTCATGCTCAAGGCTTTGAACTAGCTGAGATATAAGTACATTTCCCTGTCACAGAAGCTATAACTTATTTTGGAGAGATGATACAAGGAGTTGCTAAAGAAAGATTTAAATATTGATGAGATCTTCACTGTAGTTCATCAGTTAAAACTCCTCCAAAACATCCATTGCATCAGATCTGATTATCTATACCAGAAGAGCTGCACAATGTTTATTTGACAGAAATGGGTTTTCTAACCTGGAAAGAGAAATTGCACGGATGTTCAATATGCCATGGTTTTGGTTTTTTTTTAGCTGAGAAGTGTGAAGACAGCTTTGTTCACCGTGACTGTATCAGTTGTTGTCCACCAACCTGCACATTTGAAAAAGATTGTCTTGGTAGCAACCTGCACTGTTTAGATGGCTGTTACTGTCCAGATGGTAAATACTGTCAATGTTATTTGAAAAATACATGTAAAGCTACTATCCAACATCATAATGAAGTCTAAATAGACTGTGCTTAAAGCCTGAAAATTATGTATATAGTAAATTCTTCCCTAGCTGTTCTTATTGTCTCTGTGATTCTGCCCTTTACTCTGTGCTAAGCATTTAACTAGAATACAAAGTTGTCTCAATGCAAAATCAGTTAAAATCTGGAGCCATTACTAATGCTTCCTACAATAAGATATTGCATTGATTTAGTCTACTTTATTTGAATTATTCAAAAAATCWATAGAAATTTTGCTTAAACAGAATATGTCATGCTGTATACAAGAAACCAAAGTTTCTGGGACCTGTGCTGAAAAAAAAATTGACTGGGCTATGAACAGTCCTAGTTCTAAATGGACTAAAGTTAATGATATTTCAGTATCTTCATTTTTTAATCTGTACAGTTTTACATGCTTAAGGAAGACATTTTTTCAAAAAGCAATGATTCAGAGTGACAAGTTCTATTTAGGGAGCTTCACTTTGAGCTCTCTGCACTCACTGGACAACTTTTTCTGCTGGTTCTTGTTTAAGACTGATGACATCACCTTCTGGCAGATTGGAATGTTTGAGTCAGATGGGAGAAGAGCAGTGATCCAGAGTTTATTAATTTGTTTAATAACTCATTTATTGACTTCTTTCCAATAGGTCTCATTATGGAAAATGGAACTTGTATCTCTTTGTCGAATTGTCCTTGTATTTATCATGGAACTGCTTTCCCTGTAGGATCAAAAATTGAACAAGAATGTAGCAACTGGTATGTGAAAGCCTGTTTGTTTCATCTCTCTGTGACTACTGTTCATAGTTAGTTTAACATCATAGTTCCACTTTAAGTAATAGTTACTATGTTTTACAGTCTGAGGCCTGTGTATCACTAAAATATACAGGCTATTCTGTGTGAATTCAAGGCGTATTAGTTAACTCAAAGCTACTTACTTTGCTAAAGATCAGAACTCTATTTCTGTGTTTGYGATTTTTCTTTTCAGTATTTGTGTTGGTGGCATTTGGAATTGCACTGATCATGATTGTCCAGGTATTTGTATTTCATTATTCTTTTCTCACTTCATAACAAAATTGATGAACTTTTCAGAAAAAGCTGAACCAAACAGGATCTAAGGCTTTTGGCTGCTAATTTAGGAAGAAAGATTAAGCAAGTGAATATTGACAGTAGCTGTGGGCCAGCTGGAATGAAGCTGTTAATTGCCTGGCTATACTCATCCTGCTTTTTCCTACTCACTTCCCTTCCTCAGTGTGCTACATCCACCTCTTGTTTTCTATTTCTTGTTTATGCTCAGTGTTATCTGCCACAGATGGTGTATTTTTACTGCCTCTGCAGTACTTAGGCCAGGTATAAAGATCTCTTCACTTCTAGGTGCAACTTTAATGTAAGTGATAAGAAAACCATCATTTTGATGGTAAGTGTGCTAGATTTTCTGTCTTGTAATAACAGTTCATGTTTGAATAATGCTCCTTATCTTTAAAGATAGCATGTCTCTGTGATGATTTACACAGAGGAACATACAGCAGTCAGGTAGTGAAACTCCCTTGACAGTTCTGTGCCTTAGACAAGTTTATATTACCAAGTCTGTGAAAGAGATTTTTTTTTTACAAATTAAGGAGCCTTCTTTGGATGAAGAAATAAGGCTTAACAGTTTCTAAGCAAGGTTAGAAAATGTGGATCTGCAATGTAATACAACTGACATTGAGAACTACTCTCTATGTCTTGTATGTGTTGTGTGTGCATGTGGGGGGTTAATTACAACTTCTCTGGTCTGGTCCTAGGGACTGAGTTGCTGTTGGCAGTGGGTGCAGATTAGATGTGCTCCCACAGAACAATTCCTGCTGCCAAAGTGAATCTAGCTCTTGCGCTCTGATCTACCCCATGGTGTGAATGAAAGTGCAGTTAAGTTGGAATGAGCTGGAGACTTGCTTCAGCAGTGTGTTCCTGATTTGAACTGGAAAAACACCCCAAAAAGATGTGCCCTGATGACAGACACCAACACCTGCATCCTCTTCATACCTGTGGTAACAAGTGGTGCCCTAGTACCTAGAAGGATGGAGGAAGAGGCTTGTCCTCTTTCACACTGAGTCATGGGGAAAAAATGATGAGAAAAAGATTCTAGGATACTTCTGAATTGTAATAAAGAGAAAGGTATTTTGTATTTTAGTTAAAGGCATCTCACCTAGTTAGAACCAAAAGATGCTGCACATGGATATGCTCTTTATGAGATGGTATCTGTTGGAAATAGGTCTCTCTAGCATAATTTGCTTCTAAATGCCATTATAGCTAGATAGATTAAAGTTAGCCTGGATGATTTACTTAGAAATCAGGAGAAAGTATCTTTTTTTGTCTTTTACATAATTTGCCAAATAATGATACATTCTCATGCAAGTGAACATTCTTTATCCTTTTGCTCTCAAGCTGAGTGCTCCATCACAGGCAGCTCTCATTTCACAACATTTGATGGACGTCATTTTACCTTTCTTGGGATTTGCCAGTACATTCTGGTAAAAGGCACTGGAAAAAACAAATTCACGATCACTTTACAAAAAGCACCTTGTGGGCAGGTAAGCCACAGCTTTTTGAAATGTTGAAACAAACCTGTCCATCTCTATTTCAGACAATCTTCTATAAGTTCTACTGTAAACTACTTGGTTATGTGAAATAGAAAATATAAACTGAAACCATCTTACAGCTTTCTTTTTGGAATTGTGTTGCAACAGGCTTATTGCCTTTTGCAAGTCTATTGCAACTTTAGAGAGATCATGCCTAAAGGGTTACTCATTTATGCACATTAAATTGTATAAACATCCATAGTTATGGTACCAACATATGACCAGCTTTGGAAAAAAAGCTGCTATTGGCAGCACTGTAGGTTTAATATATCAGTATTTAGGCAAGATTTTTTTTTTTTTTTTGTTATTTTAGATTTTCATTTGATATGTTACAACATATTTAATTTGTTGGAACAATGCCTTTTAGAAAACTATGTATGAGACTAGACACCACACATATGTTTGAAAATATTTTGGCAGGCATTCAACAACAGGCTTAGGAATAAAGGTTCTTATGAAAAGTATTTACCTGTGAGAGTCAATTTAACCATGCTGTTAGTCAGCTTTCAGGAGAAGAGGCTTTGAGATTGTGGCTCACAGCTGTCCATGTGCTGAGGACAGGGATGTCTGAACTCCTCAGCAGGGAGTGATGCCCTACTATGGGACTGTTTCTCATGTCCCCACTTCAAATGCATGACTATAGGCTGGTGCCTCTGCCTTTTTTGTAAGCACCTCCTGCTCCTGTGTAGGTGTTGAGACAACTGTTTCTGCATGTCAGGTGGCCTTAAGCATGAAATGGTTGGTTAGGTAGCCACTGACAAACAAGAATGCTGCTGGTAATAACCCTTTGTATAGCTCTGTTTTTCTGTACAGAAACATGGGAATGTTTCTGAATGAAAATAAAGGGGTCCCTGGAGAGCATAAGAAGCTTGGTTTCTGCTAATTGTGTGTCAGCTTTTGTCTGGTATTTAGGTTCATATATTCTGCCTGGATTGCACACTAAAATGATGTGTGTGAGATAGTTTATAGGTCACAATTTTTCAATAGTCAGATATTTATAAATTATTGTAATATAATTCTGGAGAGTTTATATACTTTTTGTCTGTAATCAGAGAACATCACTACATTTTAAGATGAGGAACACCCTTCATGTGCACCATGAAGGGTGTTTTTTCTTGCATTGCTGCATTTGTGCTCTAGCTGCAGCAGCTTGATTTAGACAGGGTCAGACTTGCTCTACCATTGGTTTACCCATCAATGAGCAGTTCCCAGAGTAGCTATGCAACTATGGAATTCTGAACCCAGTATCAGTGACTAGGGATCTCTGTCCACTTATTATAAGACAGCCATAATAGCTAAAATGCATTTTCCTAGCATAAGGAGATTATGCATAAGCAATGTTTTATTATGTTGGACACACAGTTTTGAGTGCTTTGTTTAATGCTTTAAGCAATAGTCTACAACTGATTTACCTGATTACATTCTGATATTTCCTTTCTATAAGCTTGTTTTTCCACCTGTTTGTGTGGTTCTGTTTTCCATGGTAATACTCTGTGATTACCTCTTTCTGATGGTGAAATTTGTTTCTACTTAGAACTTTGACCACGCCTGCATTGAATCTATAACACTAGTTCTTGAAGATGATGTGAGGAAACAAGTAACTCTCACCAGATATGGTCAAATCCAAAGTGTGCCCAACCAAGTTTTTAATCTCAATGGTAAGAAGTACATGGAGAAGAATTTTACCAGTGTTCACATTCTGTCCATTATATTCTCCAAATTTTTTTAACAATATCTCTCCACGAAAAGGGAATTTCTTTAAACATAACTTGTAAAAGTGTTCAATTTCTTACATTTTAGAACTTATATAATTATATAAATTTACTCTTATTGTCTATGAAACAGTTTATATGCCGTCATATGCTTCATATGCCCTCTTTCTTATCTTACAGAGAACCTAGAAATCCCACTAATTTTATTTATTTTAGGGAAGGAGGTAAGAAAAATAAAGGAGGTGAAGAGGCCTTGATGATAAATTCTAGGCTTGTTTAAAGCTTTTCAGACTAAATAGAATTGAATAGAATCCATGTGCACCAAGAGATCTACATGTATTTCACTGCTGACTTACATTGTGATTTCAGACAGGTTACTTCACATTTTTGGAAAAGATAGTAAAATAAACCAGCTTAACAGCATGTTGTAACATTAAGCACTGAAAGTAGAAATTATATTGCTAAACTTTATAACTCATAGTGACCACTTACCAGATTTTTAGTCTCTTTTTAAAAGGACAAAGTGAAAGTAAAGTTCTTTCCATCCTTCAGGAAAACAGAGTTTAGGAAGTTCTGTGCTGATGGTTGCAGCTATGTATTTTCTTCATTGAATTTCTCCAGCCACAGTTCTGCTTTTGGCATTCACAGCTTTCTATGGTAATGAGCTTCATAGCTTGGTTATGCTTTATGTTGACAATTCTGCTTCCTGATTTGATTGGTAACTTCATTTTATTTTTCTTTTTAATCAGTCCCATTCACTTCCTTGTCTCTTTGCAGTCTGCAACAAATATAATCTATGAAAAATATTTTAGTGTCACATTCTTGATAATTGTGTTTTTCTAGTAAGTCTGATCACTTAAGGACATCTTTTAGGATTTTATCTTCCTCTCTTGGTTTGTGCACCTGAGTCTTTGTGTGTGCATGCATAGAGGTTGCTTGTGAAGGTAGATCTACTTTAAGCCTGCAGTTGCAAGTAGACCAACAATATGCAGCAAATGAATGGTGTGACTGTGAAATCTCCATTTCCTCACATAATGGATTTGCTGGGAAGGAAAGCTGGGAATTTGATAGGGCCTCYATTCACATACAATCCAAGGAGGAGATCTACTGATGTCATGCAAATAGTGATAAGAGAAAACCTTCTATCTAAAGATTCAATACACGTTATAGCCATCTGTTGATTAGTCATATAATCTTGCTGGAAACTGGGAAACAAGGGTTTTTTTGTCTTGTCTTCTCATTGCCAGAGGCCTGCAGTAGCATTGCTGTCTTCTAAAATAAAAAAAAAAAAAAAAAAAAAAAAAAAAAAACAAAAAAAACACCAAAGAGATATGCTAGTGTTTTCTAGAAAGCTCACAGGTACAGAAAGGTGGGAGATTTTTTAACTGTTGACAGTAGCTGGAATTTCTGATTTGTGTTGTTACTGGAAATTAGCTCAGATGGAGAATAGGTGAGGATGTTTGGCTGATAGTGAGGTTTCTAATTTTRTTTCTGAGTTTTTGAAATCTTTTTTGCTTTATGGGTAAACCAGTACAACCTGGAAGTTGGGTTTCAGTTATTTTGTTTTTCTCCTTCTTTTGCTATATTCAGGGGCTATTGAAATTCAGAATATATCTTCTTTCTTTGTTCAACTGAAAACTAGTTTTGGTTTGAAGATACTGTTTGCTAAAGATGGAGAGAGGATCTATGTTCAAGTTGATGTCAGATGGAAGAAAAGAACATTAGGACTATGTGGAACATACAATGGAAATTTAAGAGATGATTTTTTGTAAGTTACAGGTTGTACATTTATATTGTGTTTAATAACCAGTGAAAAGTTTTGTTGACTGTAATCATCTGATTATTTAATTTCATTAACAYGCTCAAACTTTATTAAACTAACCAATATAAAATATCTTAAGAAAAATGGTAGTCACTTTTAAAAATATGAAAGTGATAAATTTAGGCATTCTAAGATGCTTTGCTAAGAAATTATGGAAAGCAACCATATTTATGCAATATTATTTGCAGAAGTTATTGGATGATAGTATTACTTAAATGCACGTTTTCCTTTTTTGTCGCTCCCTTATCTTCAGAGCAAATACATGAGCAGTGACAAAAAGAATGGGTGATAATACTGGTATCATCCTCACATGGTTGACACTTCCTACTACTTGATTTTCCTTCTTATATCAAGTTTTAATGCAAAAAAAAGTAATTCCTCAGGAATGTTTTAATTAGCAGGGCACACTTTCCTTACTTTTTAAGCTTATTTCCTCCAAAGTTYCTCAAGCTATAATGTCATAAAACTTGTTTAGAAATAATAAATGCTTCTGAAATACTTGGTGCAAGCCAGCATCAAAACACAAACAGCTCTGCTCTACAACTCCAAAATTGTCTAACAGGTCAAATTTTGACATTTTGTTCCATTTTTATACTGGTATAAAGGCCTAATCTCCTCTCTTTAATGCCTCCTCCAACTGATTTCAGAATACTTGAATTAAGCACAAGTAAAGGCAGACTTTGAGTGTAGGAACATTTTCACTTGAATGAAATATCGTGGAAAAAGTTTCCCATGCCCTCTTTTCTTTTATCATCACAAATGGAAATTCTTTTGGCACATTGATTGTTCATTGATTAGGCCTTGTTAATGAACTTGCACCCTCAGCCATGTAGTCCCTAAGGTCAGCAGGATGTTGATCAGTGTTGATATTTTCCTTTTCAGATCTCCAGCAGGGATGATAGAAGGAACCCCACAACTTCATGCCAATGCATGGAAAGTTTCCTCAGCTTGCTCCATGCCTATCAATATTCCTGTGGTTGATCCTTGCAATGTTAATCAGCAAAACGGTATGTTTTCACATGGGAGTCTGGAATTAGCTGTATATTAATATTATGGGACAGTTTTTGTTATCTCTGTGAAGAAGTTGCACATACATGTATTTCAGCTTCAGGCTTAGAGGTGCACTTTTTTTTTTTTTTTTTTGGCAAAGACTCTTCTTTCCATACATTTAGCATGTACTTGATAAATAAAAGCTATTTGGTCATTTATCGCTGGGTGTATTGGCCAGGAGTACTAAATTTTGCTGTCTACTATGCATGCAGAGTGTTAGCTGTCTGTGGTCCTGTAAATCCTACCAGTTGAGAGGAAAGATGTGATGTGTGTTTGAAGATCGATAAAGAAAGTACAGGACACAGTGTTCAGATCAAAAGTCCTCTCTCTGGCTTCTCCATGCTTGTTGCATTAAAAGTTTCTTTATCCTCTATCTATGTTCTGCATCCAAAAACCAGATCCCTGGATAAAGATTTCATTTTGGCTGGTGGCATGCCTATGGTTTGTGTTGAACTTTCACTGCCTCCCTTTTGCATTGCTGTTCTTTTCAATTAATGAAGACAATGGGTAGACTGTAGCTGCCAATTCTGACAGAATGTAGTCTAATATTTTTAATGTTACAGACGTCAGATCTCACTAAGGATGTGGGATTTATCCATATTTAGAGCCTTTTGAAGCAAGTCTAGAGTAACCATAAACCTCTAACAATGTGTGGCATTCTAAGAGTTTTTATGCCTTCCTCATGGTCTGCCTTCTAAAGCAGTATCTCTGAGCCAGACCAGCTCAGAGCCTTCATGCCTCACCCTCAGTTCTATGCTATCTCAGTGAAGGTGGAGTTTGACATAAATGTAGGCTGTTTAGAGCAGAAGGGTGGACTGCATGACATTCTGAGCATACTTTTCAGCTCTGATTTTCCTATGATCCTGTATTAATCACTGTGAAAAAGAAGAGGAGAGTAAAGTGATCCAGGCCATGCTACAAGCACACGCATCTTTTCCAGGTCTGAGATGATAATGATCTCATGAAACTAAAAAAAAAGGTTGTTTGTTTGTTTACTTATTTTGCCAGGTTAATTTTCAACTAAATCAAGTGCAGTCCATGAATCTAGTTTACTGAGAAACTTCATGAACTCTTGTGTCAATGTGTTTATGTGGCAATGAACATGGAGTGTAGGACATTCTTTTAGCAACAAAAGTAGCTTAAATATATTCCACACTACAGTGTTCCTAAGCTATTCCACCGCATGTGGTGGTAGTCTGCTTCAATGGCCAGAAGGCTGGAAGAGGGTTTGTTGCTGCTAGAAGGAATATGGCCAACATGGGATTTGCATGCCCTCAAGCTCTGGTTTGTAATACTTCCTGATACCACATGCCAAAACATATATGATTATTGCTGTTGTTAAAACAAAATGAAATGTCAAGTAGGAAAACCACATTCCAAGATTTGGGGTGCTTTTAGTTACTCATTTGAAATATATTATTTTGGCATTTAAATTTCTTGTGCTACTAGAGGAAGGCATAACTTTTTTAGTGGTTATTTTTATCTTAAGTGGAGTTTATTGTTGAGGGAGTTGCTTGTAATATAAATTTTAAACTATAGAACTTTATGGAAAGATGTATGCAAGATTTTATTGCACAGCTGGCTATGTTTGATTTTAATATTCTGTGCTATTGATTTGACTAACTGTTGTATTAAAATGGATCTGGCTGAAGCAATGTCCCCTTCTCTTAGCTGGGTATGCATCTCACTGCGATATCATCAACCAGGATGTTTTTGCTGCCTGCCATGCCTACATTAGTCCAGGGTTATACTACCAGCTCTGCCGCTTCGACGCGTGCAAATGTGGAAGCAGCTGCTTGTGCAATGCTTTGGCACACTATGCTTATGTCTGTGGCAAGCATGGCGTCATTGTTGACTTCAGATCTCATATTTCTTACTGTGGTGAGTAACATTTTCATAATGCAATATCTTTTAGAAATATGTGAAAGTCTACAAATTTCATTTGCTCCACAAGACAGGGCTTGGCTTCTCTTTGCATGGTGTAATGATGTACTCAGGGAGAATGATGAGAGCCTTCACATCAGGCATCTGAGTTAGTGCCCCTGAACTGCCTCACAGGGAGTGGCTGCCCTTTCTGTTGGTCACAGAGAGAAATGAAAATCCTTCTTTGAAACCCTAAGTCATATGGAAGCCCCTATTAGGACAAGGTAGTCAGGGAGTGGCAGGAAGGAAGCCATTCCCTAAGAGGAAGCAAGCTGGGCTGGCAAAAGCTCCCTAGGGTGGGCAGAGCAGGGTGGGCAGTGATTTGACAAGCAGGATAGAGTAATGATTTAAAACAAGGCATTTCACAGAATCTTAGAGTATCCTGAGCTGGAAGGGACCCACAAGGGTTATTGAAATCCAGCTCCTGTATTTCTGTTTCTAAGCCATATAGCAGTGCCTCAGCCTTACCTGGACCATTCTGCCTCTCTTGGAAGCCCAAATTACTAGACAGATGCCCACTTTAACATATAGAAAGAATAGACAGCTCCTATTTACAAAACAGTTCCAGCCAAATAATTATTTTAACACAAACCCTCTGAATCTAAATATTTCTAACTTAAGAAATAAAAAAGCAGCTTATTTTTCTCATGCTTTTCAACTAAACCGAGTGCAGCAAGAGATCACTTTGCTTTGCTTTTTTTTTTTTTTTTTTTTTTTTTTTTTCCTTTTTTTTTTTTTTTTTTTTTTTTTTTTTTTTTTCACATTTTAAGATTATGCTGTTCTCCCTTCTTTCTCCCTCTCTTTCCTCCAGCTGTGATGTGTCACAGTGGTATGCTTTATCATCAGTGCTCTTCTTTTTGTAAACATTCATGTGCTTCACTTTCTATGGCAAATATCTGTGCTGATGACTGTGCAGAAGGATGTAATTGTCCTGATGGGAAGTATTTTGAAGAGTCGGTCAACTTCTGTGTATCAATGTAAGTAATAAAAGAATGGAATATATATAGGGGCACATTTTCCTCTTTCCAACAAGATTTAAAGTAGCTTTTCTGCTGTTTACCTCAAGATGTAGGCTGTCTAGAGAAGGTAACAAACATTATGTGAAGATTTTGTATTCTTTCTTGCTAATCAATAGTGGGGCCTCATCTGTTGTTTTGTGTATGTACATCTACTGCACTTTAGAGCAGATCTGTCAAACTGCTTCAGAGAAGGGTAATAAAACTTCTTAAATTCATGGGATAGCATTTTCACATGAAAACCTTGTCTTTAACATGAGGAAAAATGAAAAGGACTCTATAAAGCAGCAATCCATAAAGTAAGGGAGAGTATGGAAAGGGTGGCTAGAGGAGTCTTTGTTCTGTCTCACAAAGCAAACCTCTTCAGCTAAATGGGAGGAAATGGTAAATGAGAGGAAATAGTTTTTGTATGCTGCATACCAAAATTTTACAGCTTGCCACCATAGGTACTTACTGAGTTCAGATACTGAATTAAAGCTGAATGAGTATTTTATATAAATTTGAAGATTATACAGAGTTATTTCTGTTCATTACAACATGTATTTTGGAAATACCAGTAAAGTTCATACTGTGGGGATAAAGACTTTTTCAAACTATTAAAGTGTGAGGCAATTTGTTATTTGCATATTTTTTATGGTTTCTAGGTAATTCTGTTGCTGCTTCTAATCCACCTGGATCTTATCACAGAGTTAATGGATTTTGCTATGATAATTGCTCTATCCCATGATTTTAACAATATGATGAATTGGAATTGCATATTTCCATTCCACTCCCATAAGTGAGAAGAAAAAGTCCTTTCTATTAGAATAATGCACAGAAAGAGCAAATAAAAAGTGCAAAGATTGAGGAAAATCCTGGCTTTATTGAAGGCGATACGAGTTTTGCCACTGATTTCAATACAGTCTGAGTGTCATCTTTAAGTTGTCTTTCAAAGAACATTGTACATATAAGGACTGGGTTAATGAATCGAGTTAATGCTAAGACCTGCTTACCATAATACCTTGATAAATAGATGGCCCTTAAATCCCATTTCATCTTGCTTTAGTATCTAAATGCATGAATATTCTTTTAACAGATCTGGCTGTCATTGTCATTACAAAGGCAAAGTCCTCCAGCCTGGAGAAATCATTCCTTCACCAACAGGCTCCTGGTAGGTTTGAGTGCCAAGAGTTTTATCTTTCTTGTATCACAGTTTGGATGCTATTTTAAGTGATCTGAGCATTTTTTTCAAGTTGATTGAAGGTTTATTGTATCAAGATTTTTTTTTGGTTTTGCTCACTTAATACAAGGAAGCCTAGTATAAATTGGATTATGTACCTGATTATTTTAACAAAATACCTGGAAAATTCTGTAAGCTGCGGGGGAAAAGGTTTTGTGTTATACTGCCTGCATCCTGAATCACCTGGCCCCCATTCTCACAGGGGTTGACATACTCAGCGTTTTTTAAATTTTGGTGGAATTTAGGAAATGACATAGTACATGAACTCTGAATTTAAGCCCTCACTACAGATCAGCAGTTAGTAAATACCAATAAAATGTTGAGCAGAGCTCAAGCTTTTTGATTTTACTCCTCTTTCTCCTCCTGATTTCTGTTGTTTAAATTAGGTTGAATTTTATAATCTTCTTTAACATGGTGACTACAAAACACTTTTCCCTTGAATAAACTTGGGTTTCCTTGTCTTTTCTAGTCAATGTTTGAATGGAACAGTGAAATGTATTGAAGCCACTACAGAAAATATAGGTAATTTATAGTCTTGTCCCATATTAAAGTTTGCACAAAGAGACAATTTGACATTGAATAGTAATTTGGTTTTTCTCCTTGAATGTATTTAAATTATGGGAGATTTTGCATGACAACATATTTAAAATCGGAGATTAGGAGCACAAATTGTCTTGGTTGTTTATTCAGTTTTTTCTTTTTCTGTAGCACAAATTGTACTACTTAGTCACTTGGGAAATTAAAGAAAAATAAAAAAATTGCATGTGACATCTAGGTCAATGTGTACTCATGGGAATACCTATACTTAGGCTCACTATCCATGTTAAGGAAGCGGTAAGATCTTAATTTCTAGAAAGTAAACGTTTTAATGCATTTCTAATGTATTTGGAAGTACCATGAAAATTATTCTACTTCTAAGGGTTTTTCTGCCTGAGGCACAATAACTCCATCTTTGAGAATGGACTGTCAGATTCCAGGTGCATACATCCAGAAGCTTACTATTATGTTTTTTTGATATTAGAACATATATTAATTGTATATCTCTGTAATATAGATCATGTTATAGACTGTTATTCAGATTGCATTGTTATGTGAACTGTAATGGAACTTCACTTTGTAACCAAAGAAATAGATTGTGATCAAAAGCAACTAGAAAACCTTCAGTGTGAAAGAACAGTTCTAACCTGCATTTTGCATTTGAAGTTCACATATGCCCTGAAGGAAAAATCTACTATGACTGCAGATCTCCTGTGCCTGGAWTACCAGCAGCCGGTGTGAATTGTGGCATATCTTGTGCAAACCTTGCCATGAACTTCTCCTGTGTCCCCTCACCACCCTGTGCAAGTGGCTGCATTTGCCCCTCTGGGTAAGTTTTGATGGAATAACCTGGAGCACAAGCCAAATACATATTTTCCACTGTTTAACTCTGCTTATTTTTTCTTCTTTTTAAATTCCAGTGGTATTGCACCTCTAATTTTGAAACCATTGTTCTATGAAATGTCACAGACACACAATAACAGCTAAAAGGCCATCAGTTATTCAGCTTAATACCAGTCCAGTTGGCTGGTATTTGGGACTATCTAGACAGGAGGTGACTTCTACCACTTGCACAATATAGTTTATTTGAATGTAAAATCTCAAGATTGTACTTTGAGCCATGTGCTACATGACAACTCCAGGAACTGCTCTCCTGAAGAACATCATTGGGAATGTCATTAGCACTTCGGTTAAAAAAGTTAATGTTGCTAAATAGGTAGAAATGAGATAGCAAAATGTTTGACCATATCTCTGGGTTGCTTATTGATCTAATGCATCAAATGCCTGTTTTGTCTTAAGCTTGTTAGGTGTTTCAGATTTCCTTGTGTAGGCAAGTATCCTTCACCCCCCCCTTCTTAGACTGTGCAATAGGTGCTGTAGCCCAGCTCACTGTTGCGCTCTCAGGATGGGTGCTGTCTGTGGAGAGGTGCGGGCACACCAGTGCAGCTGCTTCCCCAGCATAGCAGGACAAGAGAGCAGCAGAGAGGGATGGGCAGTCTTGCTGCAGCTGCAGCAGCTTGCATGGTACACAGAAGCTCTGCAATTTTTAGGGAGGAATACCTGCACCATCTACACTCCTGCATGGGAACTGCTGCCCACACCAACAAACCCTTTGTAGATAGAAGGAGAGCTGTAGCTGTGAGCAGCTGTGAGTTGGCAAGGTCTCCAGCTGTGCACAGTGGAGATCACTTGATTTRGACAGCTTTTGCTGATGAAACAGTTTTCCTCAGCTGGACGGAAAACCGGTTGCCCTTGGTGGTGTTTAGACAATACACTACACATTCAGTTGCATTGATTGTCTTGTAGATTAACTTTTTCGTCTTAATAATTCTTTTACTTTGAAGGATGGCTGAGCATAGAGGGAAATGTTATATTCCTGACAGTTGTCCATGCACCTGGAAAGACAGGGAATTTCTGTCAGGAGAAGTGATAGCTACTCCATGTTACACATGGTGAGTGACATTAATTTTGCATTCTTCTAAATCATCTGGATCTAGACTCAGAGTGAGACTGATACAGAAAATGTGTTGAGTACAAATCAAATATTTAAGTTCTTGTTTGTAGATAGCTACAGGATATATCTTTTATTAGGCTTACTGACAGACTTGGATAGTAGGAAGACTTTGGGGTGAGTGCCTCTTCAGATGTGAAAATTAAATTGAAGATATCCAGGTTAAAAAGCAATCAGGAAGAAATGCTTAATTCCATACATTATTTGTTGATCTCTGAAGAAGAGACATTTGGCATTTTGCAGAATAGAATATCATAAAAGACAACCAAGCAGAAAAAGAGAGATATTGAATGTATGGCAGTGGTAAATAGTCTGCTCTTTTGAGAAATGGATGGTTTGCAATGTAATTTGTCAGTTACTATGAGTGATTGCAAAAGGAGAACATGGGCAAATTGGAAAAAAGAAATACGTTAGAATTGAAAAATGAGCTAGTCGCCAGCATCTTTTTTAAGGAGCTTTACCTGATTCATATGGACACAAAACAGTTTTTCATCTATGCTAGTTTGCTAGACGAAATACCTATATTCAGTTAAGTATATATTTAATAATGAAAAAGAATTGGCATGGCATCTTTTAATTAGTTAAAAACTGCATTGGGAAATCAACTGAATATTTACACTTACCAAAGCAAAAATAGAGGATGCCAATACTACGTTCATACAAATTTGTGTAAGCCACTGAATGTAGCTGACAGGAAAAATAATCTTGCAAATTTGTCAGCAATAATTTCTTAAACTCATTCCATATTTGTCTGATGCCCTGAAATCTTACAGGTAGCAACTGGAGGTATTTTCCTTTCAATATTTGCAGACCTTTACCCAAATTTGGAAAGAAAAAATAGAATATTGATGTCTTATGAATGAGCATATTGTGGCATTGTGCCTTATCTTTACTGGAGGCAGTGATGGAAATATTTGCACAAGCCATGAAAAGTTTGAGATTTTTCATTTATTTTTAATGCATTTTTATTATACATATGGACTGGTGGGAAAATATTCTACACTTTTTTTGCCATGGTGTCACCACTATCTTCAGAAGCAATGCACATCACAAGTCTCTGTTTCAAGGTCTGAGAATTTGATTCCATTAATGAATTTCTGTACAATTTGGAAAAAAAAAGAGCCCGAGAAAGCTTTTTCTTGAAAATGCACAGCAAATGACTATGTTATGAGTAGATACTGACTGTTGGTTTTCCTTGCAGTGTTTGTCGGAGAGGCGTCTTCAACTGCACCAGTTACCCCTGTCCTTCTGTGTGCACCATTTATGGAGACCGACATTATTATACCTTTGATGGACTGGAGTATGATTATGTCAGTGACTGCCAAGCTTACCTCGTAAAGGTAAAAGGACTGTTCATATATTTGCTTGTGTCCATGAGACAACAAATATTTTAAACATC
The DNA here is from genome assembly GCF_030028575.1 of Malurus melanocephalus. Classification (NCBI taxonomy): domain Eukaryota; kingdom Metazoa; phylum Chordata; class Aves; order Passeriformes; family Maluridae; genus Malurus; species Malurus melanocephalus. The sequence goes on from NW_026623533.1 coordinate 153,906, forward strand.
AGGAGTTGATCTGCAGAAGCAAACATTAAGAAAACAGGTAGAATAGATATGAAAGAAGAATCTGTAAATGACTTTTTTTCTCATTTGTTTGAAAATGGCAGATAGGTGTATTCTTTAGAGAAAAAGAAAAAAATCGATGTTTTCTGTTCTATCTTAACCGTGCCTTTGTCAAAATGAGCAAAGAGTGGCACTATAGAAACTGTTAGAACTAGGTATAATCTAATTTTCATTTAATAGTTATCTATAAACCCTGCTTGGCATAGGGTTAATGATGAGCTCAGGCTGTTTGGAATTCTTCTTGAACGTGATCTGCATCAGATCTGGATTGTATGTGTATAATAATATCAAACACAATGATTTCATAATTCAACAATGAAATAATTCATTGAGATTGTCTGACAGCTACATGCTAATATTCTTCATAGCACACATTTATAGTACATTTCTAGCTTTTTGTTTAAAAATACCATTACTGGCATTTTAAAATATAGTCTATTACTAAAACCATTATTGTTGCTATTTTAAGACTGTCTCTCTTCTCAGTTACAGTAAGGTGTTTAGAAAAATACTAATTTTCCTGACTGGCTAACCTTAAGAAAGAAACATAGTTTCTCAATAAGGACTACTGCAAGTAATTTATTTCAAGTATGCTTTAGTAGATTAGTCACAGCTGTGAAATAAAATACATTGGCTCCAGATTTTTAAGTTTGTTTACAAAGAAAAAAGAAGAGAGGTTTGGAAAATATAATAATAATCATAGCAAAATCCTGGCATGTAACATATATGATAAAAGACGTCTTACTCTTAGAGATACATGAACCTTTGTACAAGCCTTCCTCCATTAAAGTGCAAAAAATAGGGATTGCTTTACCTGTAAAATCATCTTGTCTGTATGATGATGTAGAAAAATGGGTAGTAATTTCTTATTTTTTGTGCCATCCATTCAGAGGTTTGTAGGAAAAACCTATGCTGCTTTTTCAAACTTTAGTATGACACTGGAATTTGACTTTTAGAAAGTCAAATTTTTTACAAAAACAATTTTTTTTTACAAACTTTTTACAAAAGTTTGACTTTTACAATCAAATATCACCTGTCACTCTATTGCATAAGAAAGAACCTATCTGGAAACAAACCATGGGGAGCATTTGGCATCCAAGAATAAAGTTGTCAGTCAGATAATTAAGGCATGTGGCACACTGCCAATGGGCTATTCTTCAGGTGAACATGACACAAGTGATGAAAATGCTGCCTACATAGAGGTGCTTTTCATACTTCTCAGACTTTTTCAGCTTTTCAAACTTTATTTTTTTTTCCCCAAACTCAGCGAATGTGGGAAAGTATAGCCTAACTTGTTCATAATTTTTCTTTCTTCTTTAGTATATAGAAAGATTTCATGATCTGATCACTTATTTAGTAGAAGTTATGCACTGCATAATTATGTCTGCAACAGATGATATATCTCTGTGATAATTTTTGACTGGAAAATGTTGAGAGAATTTTTAAGGGGGAAAAAAAAGAAAAAGAAACAAAGGATGGCATTATATGGCAGATGCCACAGAATTTTGAGGGAACTAGAACACAGAACTGATGAACTATGTGATGTGCAGTCCTGGAATCAGAGGAATGGAAGACAGCAGTGTAACCAAATATTTTAAAAGGAATTAATGGCTGAGTTTGGCAGGAATAGACTAATATGTCTGATTTATATATGAAGGAACTTAATAAGTTTCATAAAGAGAAATTGCAATGGGGTAAGAGTTGAACCACACCTCTTTTTTTAAAATAAAAGAAATTGATGCATGATTAATCTGAGTTATTTAGTGAAGGCAATAAATACATGAATAAGAAGGATAATCAGGTTAATATGTATGTATATTAGCTCGATGACCTTTTGGAGAAGGCTTTAAAAATATTTAGAGACTACTCTCATATAGGATGAGAATGAGTATTCTTTGAGACATGAATTCACAGAATCACACAATGGGTCAGCTTGGAATGGACTACAGTGGGTCATCTGGTCCAATCTCCCTGCTCAAGCAGGGTCAGTCTAGAGCACATGGCCCATTTCATTATCTCCAGTGAGGGAGATTACACAACCTCTCTGGAAAATCTGTTCTAGTACTCAGTCACTTGCACAGTAAAGTTCTTCCTCATATTAAGCAGAATTTCCTGTGAATCTCCTTTTGCCCATTGCCTCTTGTCCAGTCCCTTCATCTTTGTTGCCTTCCACTGGATTAATTACAGATCAGAGGTTAAAACATTGGAATAAATGACTTTGTTTTTAGAAGGGAGAAATTTTTGGTGAGATCCCACAGGGATCCATGCTGAGACCTGCACTCAGCACTTTCAGAACAGTTTTGGAAGGGTGATGTGAGGATTGAGGTTAAGTATTCTGATGACAAAGATTCAGTGTGAATAGCTGAAACAAAAGCTCCAGGAGATCTTATGGCAGAAAACACTGCATAATAAAATGAAAGAGGAAATTCAAATATGAACAACTGCAAATCAATGAACAGAAAAAGCCTCTGTAACTACACGACCATGAAGATCATCACTAACTTAACTACTATTATGCAGGAATGGAATTTTATGTGAGGAAAATAAATTAAACACATGTAATGTCCATGTGCATAGTGGCAGCCTGAGTCATAATCCAGTGTCATCCATTCTCCAGTTTCACATATGCTTTTATTTGCATGTACACAGTTACCCTACAGTTATACACGTACTGACATAGTTAAGCTGTATTATATACACAGATATGATAGCATGATGAGGTTGCCCTTGTCTGAGGTATTCTTTTTTGTTCTTAGAGCAGAGGTTTCCATCTCTCTCTCTCTGTATAGGCATCTTCCCTTATATTGTGACATTTTAAATAGTACTATCTGAGTAATATGAGTCTGTCTTGAGTTACAAGTTGTTGAGAAGGTATGCAAGAGAGCCCTGTCTCTTATAGTCTGTTACGCTAATAGAGAAGCCAGATGAGATGTGGAAAAGTATATACACAGATGCAAAATTTTAAATTCCTTGCCTAACATCGTGGCAGGCACAGCTATCCCAGACAGTAGCACCTAAACTTTGCTACCTGTTCTATAAACCAATTTTTTTTTAAAATCAAAGAATTATAGAATGATTTGGTTTGGACAGGACCTTTAAAGGTCTTCAATCCAACCCCCCTGCCATGGGTATGTGTATGCTGTGTGCTTCAAATTTCCCGCTTGTAAGGTATTACATAGCATCATAGATTTGATAGCTGCTAAAACACATTCCATTGACTTAATGCTAGTTTGTGGTGCTGTTGCAAAGCTGGTTTTTATGGATATCATGTAAAATGCTTACCAAAAGCCTGAAATGGAAGCAGCTGAAATGATTGCAATATTGTATATCAACACTGTAATAAGTTTGTCCTTTCGCTTTTATCCTTCAACCTTTTTCCTGTAAGCAGTGGACTGCTTTATCTCCACTCACAGAAATAATCTAAAGGTTTAGCAGAGCAATAAAGGAAGTTAGAGCTACAATCAGTTTGTTGGCATATGAGCTCTTCCCAAATATAGAACTGAGTGCAAGAATTATAATCTGAATCCCTTGTCCCCAGAGACATGATAATGTGCTGCTCCCATGCATATTACCAACCCTCACTGTTTGATTTGGCTGTTGGCCTCCCTAAATCTGATCTGTTTGAGCAATTCTTTAACTTGTCATCATATTGCACTGTACCAAAGAACTCATCCTTACCTTTTATTAAGTTTTTAATAAGGAGCCTTTGTGCTCTTGTGGGAGAAAAATCAAGTATAAGCTTTCAGCCGATTATGAAACTTACTTGTTTTCAACATCAGTGTCGCCTGTCAGGCCTTTTGTTTAAGGTGACAGTAAGTTTATAAAAAATCCTTTATAACTAGTTCAACAGACATATCCATTGGGCAGAAAATGATGGAAAATATTTAGAGCAGCAATTAAGAAATTAGGGCACTAAAGTACCATAAATGATAATTTAATCTTTAAGGAATTAGGAGTTACATTAAACACTGAGATGTAAAGTCCATGCGCAGATAAATGGCATTTGCAGAGAAGACATCAATATTTACTTTTAACATTTTAAAATCTCAGTAATTTCTAAGGTAAAAAAAAAAATCTTTGCAGACTAATTTATCAGTGCATATCATGTGGGCACTTCCTTTTGCTAATCTAAATATGAATGGACAATTTAAAGTCAAACAGTTCCTTAATTAAAAATATTTAAATATCTTTGTTTCTTCCATTTTCTTGCTTGTTGCCTTATTTTATTATCTTTGATGATGCTAGAGCCTTTCCCCCAAAAARTGTTGTTACTTTTTTGGCAAACTTTTTACTAGTTGCAGTCTGTTTCTTCCACTTTCCTGTTTCATAGTTCTGCTTTTAAAGTAAAATTGCTTTCTTTTTATGACAGGTGTTGGCCTTTTTCTGTCTTCATGGGGGTTTTCAGTCCTGCAGCTCAGCATGTTTTTAAGGCTTGTAGGGTCAGATCATTTGGAACCCCTCAGACATGTTCTCTTCCCTGAAACAGAAGAGAACTTTTTCTCAGAAAAATCTCAGAAAAATTGTTAGTAGTATGTCTCAGAAAAAAAGAATATTCTTAGAAAATATTCTGAGAAGAGAATATTTTCTCTGCCTTGGAGCAGACTCCAAGCAAGAGTTTAGGGAGATAAACTGCCCATCAGAATATTCTSAAATGAGAGGGTACTCTGTTGCAATGCTGATTTGCCTTTTAGAAAACACCCAAAATCCCCCAGTGAAGTATTTCCACAAACTGGAGTAGGTAGTCAAGGAGGACACAAAGCACAGAAATGGATGGACTGTTTCATTCCTATATCTTGAAAGATGAAGATAAGCTTAACTAAGCCTTCAACCTCAAGTATTCAAGACTAATCTATAGTCTTAATTTCAAAGTATGCAATAAAAATATTTTCACTCCTTTTCACCTACCACTGGGGATTTGAACACTTAAAGGCCAACTTTTTAATCTTTTTTGATGCAACCATGAAAGTTCTTTAAAGCCAAAGTTGTAGGATTATGAAAGCAACAACCATTTGACCCATTTGATCAAATAATTGAACCACTATGCCAATTAGAAGTGCAGATGTAACTCTTTTGGATGGAGAGACATTACATGAGAACCCATTTATTAAGTTAATTTAACAAAACATGCATAATCTAAGGAACCACTACTACAGTTTCCCGAATGATACCCCTGTTGCTGAGCAGGTACTGGACTACTCAGATCCCCATACCTAGATACCTGTACTGCCCTGGGAAATCCAGCCAAGGAGCTCTTCTTTGACATTACTCTTCTTTTGTAACTTGAAACAAGTTCAAAGCTATTAGTTAATGATACTTTTATTAGAGTCCTTAATTCAGAGGTTGGTTAATGTACTGATAATATTGTAGCCATTACTTGCTGATATATTTTTCTGGACTGGTAAGTTTGTTAGATGATGACTGGCCAGCAACTAGAGCAATCACACAGAAAGCAACAATTTTCAATTACTCATTTGGCACATCTGAGGAATTAGAACTAGTGTTGATCCTATTCTCCCTTATTGAATATGTATTTTTTTGTGCAGCTTTTTTTCAACATAATTTGTGCCAGGTAGCCAGACTGTAGATCCATGCAACTGGCAAATCTGTAGAATTAATTATTATTTTGCATGATCTTTCTTGTAACCTATATGTAAAATAAATACACTCTTCTTGCTGTGAGTCACCCCATAGAGGATTAAAGCTACAAATTAATGGTAATCAACATTTGTTAATCAACATTGGTCAATCAACATTGGTTAATCAATATTAGTTATAGTTAAGACAAATGGTTTATTTTAGCACATTCTAAAGATTTCAATGGGGAAGTAAATAATGGTGAATTTGGAATTACAAATGTTTAAAATTGGACACCAGACTCTAAAAGTAATTTTCTTTTTTTTCAGGGTATAATATTCTACATGGGGTTTCAATCAGAATGCCTTTAATTTTTTAATTRATGTATCTAATCCTCAAACCACATTCCAGCATGTTGTTTCATGAGTAAGTGATGTACCAAAATATTTCCGCCTAAAACACTTGTTGAAAATTTGTAACAACAGTAACTGTGTAGAARTAATGATGTGCTGTGTGCATATTTGTGTTTAAAAAGGAGAGAGACATTTCAGTGCAAACACTGTTTACCCTAAATAGTTTGCCCTGCTCTGTTGGAAAGTATACCAACAGTCTGATTTTCATCAGTCCCATAATTTCAGAGGAAACCTTTCTGGATGCCTTCTTTTTCCTGAGTCTCTAGAAGTTCTGTAAGGGTCAATAGCCAGCTCCCTCTGGGACACATCCCTTTCCATCTTGTCTTCAGCTGTACCTGTTTTTCTATTTGTTCTCTTCCTTCTGTGAGCAAAAGATCTGGTTACAGTTGGCAATGGATATATGCTCTGGCTCCCTTTTCTTCAGATCAATGATTTCAGACTCAATTACCTCTACATGCCTTTCCACCTCCACCACCTGATTCTCCAGACCATTAAATTATGCAGTGAATGAATCACTTTTATTCTCCAACAAAGGAAAGATTTCTTTCAATTTGTGCAGATTAGCATGGAGGGCTTCCAGGAAAGGTTTGGGGAAAGGTTTCTTACAATGAGAATGGCAATTTGGAGGTGGTGTGTACATAGCGTGATTCAAAAGTTGATTCTCTTTCTGAGGACTTTGACATTTAGTGACCTTTTGCCTTGAATTTCTGATTTTGGGTTAGTGCTCATCATCCAACAGTCCTCTGGCTATAATGACTCCAAAACATTTTACTCTTATGTTGCCTGAAAAGGCAGTTCCCTGTCAGAATGGCTGGCTGAGCTGGAGCTCCTCTGGTGGGTACAGCTTTGTGGACTGTTGATGATACAGCACTGTAGAAGATGAACAGAACCCAGCATGATGTGCTGCTGTTTCAGAGCTGTGTGCTGTGGTGGCAGCAGTAGCACCCATCCCTTCTCTGTGTTTCAAGGGGTGCAATGCTCAAGCCAGTCACCTGTAAGTGCTGATTAGCAGTTTATGGCCTCTGACTGGGTGCTGGTGAGCTATGAGAACTGAATTAAATTTATTCTGATTTAGGTCAGGATATGAGGGTTGTTCTTTTTTCCTGAATGCATAAAAATGAAATGTCAGCTGTGTAAATGAGCACACTTAACATTTTTTATATGGAAAAACATGAAAGCTTTGTGCAAGTGCCAGCTTTCTAGCTCCTGCAATCATTTATTCTTTTGTTTTTTTTCTCCGTTGCCCTTTATCATTACAACCAACAGTGATAAAATATTAACATTTATCATGTGCTTATTGATAAAACAACACTAACAGGTCTTGTATAAATACACATAAATACATGATTAGCTATTAAAACTAACACCGTCAACTGTGCTGCTGATTTGTAATTCAGAGTAGTTCATGTTACAGAATGTATCACTTGGAATATTCAGATGTTCCCAAATCTTTAATCTGCAGAAGATCTCATTTTTAATTAGAAAGGGATTGCAGTAATATGACCTGTGCAAAAGCTAAATCTGGTACACAAGCAGGCAAAGTTAAGTTAATGACACAAAAGAAAATCTGCTTTAAATGATTTTTTCTCAAACCTTTTAATATAGTTATCTTAAAATACAAAAAAAAGAAAATAAAAGCTTTTCCAGTGATCTCTATATCTAGCATTTTCAAAATTAAGAAACATTGAGTTAGGTCAAGGGTCTATTTTAAGTAGATAAAGTAAAATATTCACTATCATATATTTTCATTACCAGCTGTAGATTTTAAAAAAAGTATTTGGATTTTGTTGTTGGCAAACTTTCACAACACCCAGCAACTCTATATTGCAGTAAAATCTGTGAGGAAAAAAACCCCTATGTAGAAAGAAAATATGATATAATGACATGTTTTTCCTATTGCTGGTACGCATTCATACATATATGGATATATACTTGTAATGCATATTTTTTTGGTTTTTGAGAGTTTGTTCTGCCTGGTATGTATCGTTTTCAGAAGTCCCTTTCAAAGGAATGGGAAGGAGTTATCATGGATGTGTTAGCGAACATCTGGAAGTTGTTTCAGGATGAGTCAATAGCTGGAATAATATCACTCCTTGAATTTTCATCAGTGAATCTACTCAGTCATGTTGCTCTCTTCCATTTCTGCTCAACTGTGCTTCAAATCTAGAAATGTGTTGTACCTTACAAATGTACTGAAAGCTTCTTTGCCATGTTTTAAGTGAAAATAATCCGCAGCCATGTTGACAATGTGGAGGAAAAGAAAATTAATGTGTATTTCTATGAGCAATTAACCTCTCAGGTTCTTAGTTCCTAAACGTGTTTTTTTTTTATTCTTCTTTTTTTCAACACCTGCATAAAAATATGTTAAAAAAGCACTATTACAATTTCTTTCCTCTCTTTTCTCTCCCGTGTAAGAGGATCACCTAATATCTTTCCTATAATATTTTTCCCAACTTTCTTGTGGATTTCTTCCCAAACTGAGACAGTGTGTTTCAGTGCCATCTGTTGACTCCAAGCAATATTACTCCATTGTTTTAACAGCAATGGGGAAGAACATTTGCTGATACAAATTAGTACAAGATGCAAAAACAGGGGTCAATTAAAGTTATGTCAAAAGTATATATAATTTTGAAAAGGTACTAATTTGAAGAAATTAGTGCACCAGCAAAACRAAAGAAGGCTTTCAATAAGAGATGCTTCTTACTGTAAATTGGAATGAGTTTTGCATAATTTATGTGTTTACACTGATTATCTGGAGATGAAATCCATGATAAAATGGCACGGGAAACTAATAAAGCGAGAACATATTAAGTGCTAAGGCATTTATCTGCTCTCCAAAATCACTTATATATTTATGCCTAAATGCTGACTAAATCTGGGCTAAGCTGAACCATTTCTCCTAGATCAAGCTCACTGGAAGTAATAGTTTCAAATGTTAAATTCCTTCAGAAAAAAACTTAGAGCCCAATAAACTGCAACCAAACTAATTCTGACTTTCCATAAAATCTCCTGAAATGTTAGGTCTGAACAGAGCTAAGGAAGCTCTCCGAAAATATATAGGAAGGAGAAAGCAAATTCTGCTTTTTAAACTACTGCATATCTTTTTCAGTATTTTTAGAGCTTTTTTGCACTTCTTTTTGTGGCTATATATGAAAATATCTAAGGCATCATTAAAGGCGAAGGGAGATAGGACTAATCTATCTCTGTGTTCTTCCCAGGATGTTCCTATATGCCTTTATGGCCATGCTAGTTTGCAATTTAGCGTGTTATAGGAACAAACAAAAAATAATGGGTAAACAAGAAAAGGGTATTAAGAATGGAAAAGAAGGACACTGAACACTTAGAGAGATTTCTATGAAACTTTGAAAGAAATAAACACAGCCGCTTTTAAATTGCCTTCTCCCAGGCTGCATTTTAACTATGCAAGCACACTGCATAGTGCTGTTATTGGTTAAAAGGGATAGAAAATTTCTGAGAGGATATTGAAATAGAAAATTTCTGACAAAAATAAACTCTAGCATTCCCAAGAACTGCTAAAAAAAAAAAAAAAAAAAAAAAAAAAAAAAAAAAAAAAAAAAAAAAAAAAAAAAAAAAAAAAAAAAAAAAAGAATTAAAAAGGAAAGCAGTGCTTTGCTTTTTTGACTAGGAAGAAATATGGAAAAAAACTGCAGTGAAGTCTAGAAAAAGAATGTCCTGAGAAGTGGGACTGACAGTGAGATTTTGACTGACTGCCCAGAGCTGTGACTCTGTCTTTTCTGTTGCTTGGCAACTCCATGTTATCATAAAGAAACTGATACTAAGTTGGAACAGGCTGGATATGGTAATTTACGTGGGAAGATCCTCTTGCAGTGGGAAAACCATTTTATTTCTAGTTTCTCTCAACGTAAGTAGGTTTCACATGATGAACTGTAGTACATCCCCTGTTGGGTGCGTTTTACCTAAAAAGGTAAAGAGTGACTCTGCCTTGGAAAGAGGCTGTGCAGAAACAAAAAAAAAACCCAACCAAAAAAAACCCCACCTTATTACTCATTAGACCTGCTCCTAGTATCTACTCAGGCATTTCTTCTAGCAGTAGTGACAAAAGCTTGTTTTCATATTTGTGTGGATTTAGTGCAGATTAGACAGATGGAACTCGATCACTATCATTTATACTATCACATTCCTTAAGAACTCTCAAGATTTGCCTAAGACCTCACTGTCTTATGTAAACATCAGAAGGTGACCCTCACTTTATCTAAATAGTCCTTTCTTTTGCATTGGCAATAGTTAAGTGCTAAGTTTCAACTGCACTTTATTTCTTCTTTGTTGAAAGAAGAGACTGCATGTGCAGCAGGTACAAAATAATTTGAAAATTGTGATAGAAGCTGACATTCAAGAATTTGTCCAGTACTGTATGGATGGGAAAGCTTTCTATTGGGGTATATGGAGAGAATGGCAAGAATATGTATGCAAAGCAAATAATTTTGTGAAATCTTAGAGCCATAAGAGACATGTAATCTGTAATGATATTTTTATGTTTGGGTTTAGGTCTAAGATTTAATTAGAAAAAGAGAAAGCACAGAAGATTCAGGATTTACTGCAAAGCCCTTCTTCCTAAAATGTCTGCTTTACTCATAACTGTACTGAACTACTGCCACAATCTCTCTGCATTTCCATCCTGCATAATTTCTGGTAATTTAACACCATCATGCAGTCCTACAAGTAAGGAAGTACTTCACATGTCTTCAGGACTCCCTGTTCTGGCTTTGGTCAGCAAAACACTTCCTGGCTCCAGGCTTCTCTCTACTGCAGAGTTAACTTAAAATATAACTCAGCTTGTGCCCTTGGCTCAAATCCCAACCATACACAAAAACTTCTGACTTGAGTATGTTGATGCTGTTCAGCTGAAGGGATTGGCCTGGACTGTCAGAAGGCATAGACAGCAGCTTCAATTATCATAGCTAATAAAGCTACCCACTGCTGCTTCAAGGGCTTGTCTTCATTGCCAAAAAAGGTGTGTTTTTACTGTGGGAAAATTAGCCTGATTTAACTATCCTTATTTAAAATCAAGATCTTCATCACTTTTCTTACAGTGAAGACATTGCTTTCTTATTAAGTCAGAGTGTCCCCTTTTGCTGACACTAAACTAACTGAAGAGGAATGGACTGTGCAATGAAAAGAGTCCACAATGTCCTAAGTGTCAAATAGAACCAGAGACGGCAAGCAAAGTCCTTCTCTGCACTGAGTCGTGGCGGGGAGGTAGCTCCCTTTGTTTCTTTTCAGTTGGCCAACACAGAATGCATCAGCTTGCATCCTATCTACCAAACTAATGAGATTGTCTCCTTTTTAATTTACCACATCATGTCCAATATATCAAAATATACTCTGGGCTGTTATCTGAAACTTGGAGGGGAATAATTGTTGTACTGACTCCAGCAGCAAGCAGGGCTTAATTAAAACAGTGTATTTCCTAATAAGGTAGTGACCAATTTAGTTTGAGTGCAACCTAAAACTTTACAACAGAATGGAACAGAAGAACTTTGCTTTACCTTAAAGTTTTTGATACTTTTAAGCTGAGTTCCCTTGCTATATCATGAAGAGCTGATTTCCTACGCCCCCTTTACCACCAGGCAGCTAGTGAAAAATTTTACCCACTGTAACTGTTGTCTTCCAAGCTAACTGCTGACAAATACCATCTGTTTCTTCACCCTAGCATTAGGGTAACACAGAGCTTGCAGGCAGTCTCCCACACCTTGTGTTCATTGCATGCACAAGCATTTGCTTGCTGTAGTGTTTTCTATGCCCAGTAGCAGCATCCTGTGGCTTGTGGGCCACGCTAGACTGAGGGCAGCAAAACTGTAGCACCTCCTCTGTGTGGTGAAAAAACACCTCTACACTTTCCAGCATCTGGGGCTGAGTTTGTTATTTCTTTTAGACTGAAAATGTTTGTTAAAGAGTTTCGCCATCATGACTTGTTTTAAGAAAAAATACACTAACTGCTTCCTGTATTCTCTGTATGCAATGTTTCTCACTGCTGAGGAAAAATTACTGATTTTTAAAAAAAATTCTTGAATTCTGATGAGCACAATAAATAAGGGTACAAATGTGAGACAGGAAAGGAGTAGTTAGGAGTAAATAGCCAGCACCCTTCAGGGGTACACTGAGCAAGGCATTGCTACATTGACCACAGGTGGGAGCAAAGTTCTGGGGAGAGATGCAGTGGGCACAAACCAAGGCGAGGGATCCTTCCTGTTATGGCCAAGTGGAGCTCTTCAAGAGCATTGCTGGGAGCCAAGAGTAGATCCCAGGACTGGGGGGATGCTGGGAGATGCGCCATTTCCATCTTGCACACCATGCCCATTAGCACCTGCAATTAGTTTCATCTAATCATAGTCTCAGATACTATATCTAGAGGAGGGTGGCAGCAAGAAGAGTTTTAGCAAGAAGAGAACCTTTTCCTTTACAGCACTACTAAAGCATCCCATATAAGATTAGATAAGTCAGTGGGTGCTACTTGTCACTCCTAAGATCTTTATTTCATATCTGTCTCAGGTTTGTGATGACTGTCAGACTGAATTTGATCAAAAATYGAACCAGATTCAGAAACAATGTTATTGGCTCATATTAATACTACAAAGTTAACTTTCTCAAGTAATTTTTATAGTTATGGCTGCCTCTTGATTTGTAAGGATTGGTACAGAAATGAACTAGAAAGAAAATTAAAATAGGAAGTAATAGGAATAACTCAACTTTGTTTTTGAAAATACAGTTGGTCTCCTTTGTTCTAATATTGCTCTTAGCACGGGGAATTACAAGGGGCAAGTGTGTTTCCCTCAGGATACAGAAGAACCACAGAAGCTGTAGATGAATAAACAGACATGTTGATCTGAGTGCAAAGGTGATTTTTTGTGCCTAGAGTGTAAAATTAATGTGCAGAGTGTAGAGCCAAAAAGTATGGGATTGGGAAGGCAATAAATTTCAGTTTTAACTGCTAAAACACCAGTAAACAAAAAAAAAACCCAAAGTATTCAAATCTTCTAAATGTTATAATAACCCCACCCCACAAACAAAAATATTGGCAGAAACCTTTGCCCCCTTCAAAAACATAGAGTATGACTCATGGTTTTGTGAATTTTGATGGGTGGTGGCACAAACTGTTTTATCTGCTACTGACAGATGGGACCTTTCTTGGTCTTAAAAATATGAAAACAGCTTGATCTCATGTACCTTGGTTTAAAAAATAAAGCTCTTTTTTATAGCATGTCTCAGTTTTGACAACCACACTTTGCCATAAATATTGGATTCCAAGTATAAGCATATTTAAAAAGCCTAAACCAGAATCTTATTTTATGGGTAGCCTGAGTTCTTCTGAGTTTGTGAAGTCTTCAGGAAGAGGAATCACAGCTGAGCATAATGGCTCCTTCTGTTTAACTTCAAAGTTTGTGGGTTCAGTTTTGAATTTAAAAATGCATTTCTTGGTGTGGTAACTTACTTACATTTAGTTTCAAATGTGTGTAAATTATAAATTATTCACCTTTTTTTTTTGTGATGGTAAGTATCGAATGAATCTGCATGGAAGAAATGCAATTGAATATGTAAGTTAAATGATTTATTCTTAATGTTGCAGAGCACAGATAACTCAAACATATCTATAATTGCTCAGAACAAAAAGTGCTTTGACAATGATATTGTTTGCTCGAAGAATGTTTTCATCACTGTTGGAGACACTGAGATTTATTTTAGCGAACCTTCTGAGAAGCAGGTTAGTTACTTTCTTTCCTTTTTGGGTTGCCTTTAAGATAAGCACTGCAAATTTACAGTTCTAAAGGAGCATGTTTTTGGAAAGCGTCTCTCAGTCTGAGTTAATATAGTACAAGTTCTTAGGCCTGGATAAAGCAGAAGGTCCCAGGACACTTTTTATTTCTTTTTTTTTTTTCCCCCCAAGTTCTATTTTTTTCTGCAAAGATGATTGCTCAAAAGTCTCAAGGAGTTGAAACATACTGGCATTCATGAGTTTCTTTCAACTTGGTTTTGAAAGGAAAGCCAAAGTATGAAGCAAACTTGAATGATTTAAAAGACAAAATATCAAAGTATTAAACAACAGTTCTACTAACATTATTGACTCAGCTTTATGCTAAAGTATTATTCAGTATACACTTTGCTGTCTTCTGGTTGTATACCATGGTAACATTACTTTAGTAGATCTTAATAAATATTTATTTATGTCAGAAGACCCTAGGGGCACAGGAAAACAAATCTAACTATCARCTCTGGAAGGCTGGATATTATACTGTGATACACTTTCCAGAACAGGACATTACAATTCTCTGGGATAAGAAGACAATGATGCACATTAAAGTTGGACCTCGATGGAAGGTGAGCCAAAATATAAACTGAGATTTCTGTAGATTCTCTGTTTTGCTGATCATTTATTGAATAATTGTGATTGTCTTTTCTTCAATACTAGCTTTCCCAGTGATATAGCTGTTTATCATGGTGTTCAGCTACTAGCATTTCCCAGGTGAGAAGAGATGGATAATGCAACTTCTGAAGAGGAGTGGATCCCGCATATATGTTTACTCTGTTGCTTGATACACTGCAGCCTGGGAGATACACAGTGATTCAGCTCTGACTCAAAGATTCTTTGGGGGCTGGAAGGGAATTTTGAGTTGCCCACTTCACTGCATATTTTCATGATTGCTAAAGCCAATGAGAAAGAAACTTCCATTTCTAGTGACATAGAGAATGGCAAGTTAGTAGCACATATTGCATTAGACCGATGATGAAACTGCAACCTGGGGTGTAATAGAGGCTTCTGAGATGAAAGATGGAGTCACATCTTGGGTTTATTTAAAAAAGACAAAATACAGGAAAGGATCTAGACGAAAATTTACATTTAAACCTAATTGGTATATTGTGACAGGATTCAGTCATGATGCAAAGAAGAATTCAAGGCTCCTTCTTTTGCCAGTTCCTCTTCTCTTTTCCATTCATATATCATCATCTACCTTAGTATCACTGCAACTCAGTCTTTGGGTGCTGGCAGAATAACCATAACTGTCCAATTCAGAAATACATCTCTGCTTTGTTTCAAACATGAGCACATGGGTATTAGGATGGGGGTCTTTCAGCAAAAGAGAAGAAAGCATGCTAGGCTAGAATACAGTATCAGATTTTTACAAGTGTAAATCAATGCTATAATGACAATCTAATGTGGTTTTAAAGAAAAATTATTATAGGCTTCTGTCCAAACAGCCGTAAAATACTTACATCATGTACAAGTTGATTTATCAGCCATTAATACATACAGAGAAAAAAATTTCTTCTGTTTTTGAGTAAGCTAGCAGGGAGCTGAGCTCTACAGGTTGCATTCAGGAACACAAATACTTCCAGTTCTTTATGTTTCCAATGACTGTTTCTTCCAGAGGTACCAGTTCAGTAAGATAATGTCTGCAATAGACCTTTAAGAAAATAGAAATCGTTAGTGTGAGGCACAACACCTTTTTACTGTTGAGCAGAAATGTCTATTTTCCTATATATCTATGTATATGCATGTATACATAGTTTTTCCATCAGCAGCACATGCCCAACATAATTGGGCAGCTGTCTCTTTTATAATTGCAATTACAAATGTTCTAGCTATTGTGAGCTAAAATTAGAGGCAGCAAGTTTTAATGACAACAACTAGTCAGGCTTCACAATCATGAGGTAAATCACCTGAACTTTTGACTTTTGGACTGGAAGCACTACTAAGCTATTGGAAAAAAAATTTACTAGGTTCCGGTCCATTTTCACAGGCAGACAGTAAGAGCAGATTCTGGAAAACAAGAAAAGAAGCACTGATTTTTGTTAAAAGGTATTTGCAATATGGAACTGCAGGCAGAGCAGAGTGCCAGATATTTTCAAAGTATAAGTTAGATTTGCGTTCACCTTTTTCACTTAAAAAAATTTATATTCCTTGTGTGTGATTTGTGCCGATTATTGACTGTCAGTTCATGAAAAAATAAATGCTTCCTCTCTTTCAGGGCAAATTGGCAGGCTTGTGTGGAAATTTTGACAAATATACTTCAAATGATCTGACTACATCAAACAATATGGAGGTGAGAAATGCACAGGTGTTTGGAGACAGCTGGGTGTTAGGACAGGTAAGTCTCGTGTCCAATAAAAATTTAGAGAAAAAGGATGATAATTTTAAATTGTAAATTAGCTTGTCATAAGCATATGATGTAYAGGTATTTTCCAAACTTATGTTCACACTATAAGAGGACGTTTTAATTTTTGTGTCTGTAGATGTGAAATGTGTTAATGTCTTATGTCATAGCAAACAGATACCACATTTAAATAAAACCAAGCAATCTCTTTTGGAAAAGGTATGTTTTCCCCTATGTAAGACAAAGTTGTCCAGATTTCAGTGTTCTACAAAGTTAGGTATGCTACTTCTGATGTTTTTGATTCATCTCAATTTTAAAAACAATTGTAATTTCTCTGAGGCTGGAAGCATCAGGATACTGAAAGTAAACAGAATCTGAAAGCTGGAAAAAAAGAGGTCTGGAAAAGAGTTTCTTTCTGAACACTGAAAATAAAATTATTTATTTTAGTTGCGCTTTGTAAACAGAGTAAATTGAAAAAGCAGAGGAGGTGAAGGGATGGGCAAAAAATGCTCAAAACAGCAACAGGCACAATCCAGTATGGAATCTTGATTTCTGAGGAAAAGGGACCAGGAGACTGTAGAAGGTGGATGACTGCAACTCTGATTTATAACACAGGAGAATAAGTATTTTACTGATTTGTACTGCAAAGATGTAAAGCTTTATAGCCTTGAAGACCTCCTGAAAAATTAGCAGTTGTAACGTACTCCCTTTGGATGACTGTCAGGACCAGTTTTTAATCTGTTCTCTCCTTGACACAGCAGAAAATTGACCAAACATCTCTCAACTCATTAAAGAATGCTTTGGATAAAGGTTTTGAGGCTTCTCTGCCTCAATATCTCTGGATCTATTTTATGCTACATAAAATGTTTAAATTTTGTAAGCAAGCGAGGAAAATGTCTAGAGTTACAATGCTCATCTAGAAGGTCATACATAAACAAATCTGTAAATATTTTGTATGAAGTGTAAGAATTTTTCTTTTTCAATATATCAGTTTAGTGGTTCCCTTAAAAAGGTGCATAGTGTTTGCATAGCACACTAACTTGTAGGATGTTTTAACTTTTGCTTATGCAGCAATATACATATACACATACATATATATAAATAAAGTCTCTGTAATCTCTTGATCTCTGTGTCTGCCAGAGCACTCAGGATCTGAGTTCCACCTTGACCTTGCTGGCGGGCTCAGAGAGACTTGACGCTTCATCTGCCCCCACAGTAGACTTTAGGGATTTTTTGAGAAAGTACTGCTGGGAAACGTGCTTACATTGGCACTGTGAAGCATGAGATGCTTCCAGAGCTTCTCCTTCCATGGAGTGGCAGCACATACCCTCACAGTGGTGTCTGGGCAGCTGCACAGGAAGGCAGCAGAGGAGGGTGACTGCAGTGCAGCTAAGGCTGCTGTGGGACACCCCGATGATGCCTACAGATTCATCGTTACACCCTCCTGGTGCATTACACCCACCCTCCCCTGCTGCACCAAGACAGTGTGGTTTTGGATGAACTTCTCTGACCTGAGTGTCCCTTTGCTATATTTTTCTGTTCTTTTCTTGCTCTTTTTGAAGAGATCTTATAAGTGATGTAGTTGTACCTCAGCCATTTTTGAATTATCATGATGATCTTTGACTCTATTTTTTTTTAATGAGTTGTTCCCTTCCTACCACTGCTTCTTTATTTGAACTTACAGGGCTGAAGCCAGTGGTGAAACTCCATTTAAAGTCAGTGCAAAGYCACCCAGGGTGGATTTGGACCATGTATTTGTTTGTGACGTTACAGTTGGTTGCTCTGGTAATGATTATTATGTGTCACAAAGAAAACATTTTGTCTTTATGCACTGAGTGGTCAGCAGGAACATTTTAGTGCTTTAGAACAAAACACAAAGATTCTTTTTTTGTGCAAATGTTTTCAATTACAACAACAAATTAGGGAAAGAWAAAAATGAAGAAGATAGTATCTAAACTTTTTTGTTTTCTGATTATGTAATTATTGAATTGTATGATACTATGGTGTACCTGAGTCTGCAATAAACACAACTAATTATTGAATATTTGTGGTGGTTTTGCTTGTTTTCAAGTGCAAGAGCCCAAATGAAACACTGAGACCATGTGAAGTCCATCAGAGCAAGTTCCCTTATGCCAAAAAGGAATGCTCAATTTTATACAGTGATCTATTTGCACCTTGTCGCAACGTGGTAAGTTTATTAAATAGACAAGATTTGCTGTCATGAAAATAATAAAGTTCCAGTAATTAATTTCTTCTTGCCATTACTCTCCCTCTGAATGCCAAGGATATAGGGTAAAGCCCTGCAAGTATCTCTGTGTGGGTGGGCTATATTTGTGCAGAGCTCTTTGTTCCTTCCAAGACTGGAATCCAAACATAATAGCAGTAACGGAGTTGTGAGATAGTAGACTGAATAGTCAAGGTTCTGTTATCTTCAGTTTTTATGTATGATTTTTATGTGTACAGGTAGCTGAATTTTTAGGGCTTTTGTATAAATTGAAGGATTCTAAAATAAGTGTATGTGTAATGCACCTACAGCTTAGCTCAAATGGTTTTATTTTGTCAAGTGTCCTACTCTATACAGAAAGAAATAAGAGAGCACGATTTCAGCTTCAAAGGTATTTGTATTTTTAATTGTTTGGCAGCTTATCATCTCGTTTTATGAAAACTCTGAGGTTCGGTGTCCTTGTTTTCCCAACACCTCCCTGAGCCTGGGACTTTTGTTACAAGAATGTTCTTCAGTTCAGTCTAGACAAGATGGGGACAGCAGTAGTTTGTGTGATAATCTTTTATTCCATTTTAATCCATCCATTATCAATGCAAGACAAGATTTTTACATTTTCCCCTGTTTCTGACATTAGCCTCCCAATGGTATTTAGGTGTTTCTTTACACCTGTGCAAGCAAGAACATTTCGTCTCTGTCTCTTACTTTCTTCATGACTGTTAATACTAAATGAGCTCAYTAGATGTCCCAGCTGAACCTCCTGACTTTCAGGACTGAATCTGGATATCAACATGGTTAGGAATTTGCCTGTGTAGGAGGTTGCAGTAGCTTAACCCAAGAGATTTATTAGTGTTGACTTAAGTTACCATGTAGAGAATTTTTTGTGCATGTGCCTGAGAGCAAAGTGATGAGTATATTTTCAAAGTGGCAAGTAATAAATAAAAATGGAACTTTTGAGAGTTTAAAAGAAATCATATTATTATAACTTAAAAAGAATTATATTTTCACTTGAAAATTCATTTTCTATRTATTATCCATGTTGTGATTAGAATTTGCAAATATTATGCCAAAAATTAAGCATAATTATGTTAAAAATCAATGCCAGGTGCAGACCATGTCATTTAATTAGTAGTCAAGTATTTACACATATACATATCTATCTTGTAGGGACAGCCAGTAAAACAAACATCTTTCATGTGTATTTTGAACATATTTAACAGCATGTGAAAATACAGTTCCTGACATGCAATGTAAAGTGACCTCCCATTGTGGGCATGTGCAGCTAACTGGGTAGGGAAATGGGTGCCAAGAAAAAACCCAAGCAGAGACTCACACCAGGGGCATGGAAAGAACAGAAAACACAGATGTGGGTTTCAAATGTGCCTATTGCTGCTCCTGCTATGTGTGTGGTGGAAGATCCTGCATATAGACAAGCTCCTGTCTGTGGGACAGGTAGCATTGGAGTTCAACTCTGGCTGCAATATCCCAGTTTTTAGGGAGACAAAATCTTCATATCTGGTTGGCAGGAACTGATGGATTGCAGTTGCCCAGATAAACACTGACATAAATAATAGCAGGGTCTGAGGAACCTCAACACTTGCAGAAAAAACGGTCTTCCTTGTAATTCCTGAACTCTGCAGGAACTGGGCCCAAGTATCGCAGTTTGTCACAGGAGCATGATGTTGCTGACCCGGGGAAACTTATTGTTCTGTAGGTGCAAGAGAAAGGTTGAGGTCTTTGGAGCCAGTTTGCTGTTTGGTGAATCCTACAAAGCTACTACTGCCATTTTCAATGGAGCTAATTCTCATCTGTGTCCCCCAYGTCCCCAGTGGTATCCCTGTTTTCAAAACAAGTAAAAGAATGAAATCACAATAACTTGTCTGCACTCAATCCAGTCCCTGCCAGCTTCTAGCAACTGCCAGATGAGAAGCTGTCTTGGTGTTAGATAAGTGCTGCTTTGTTACTGTGATGGTATTTCTATAATCTGACGTGTGTCATTCGAGTGCTTTACAACTGAGCTAGACCAGAGACTAAACTGAAGAAATGCATGTCTTGAGTAAAAACACTGTTTTGGAAACGTTGCTCAACATTACAAAAAGATGATTTAAATTCAAGAAGTAGTGTATCATGTAAACCCATGAAATAATGTGATAGGATTTTGGTGAGAATGTGTGTTTCTGATCTAATGAAGTTTTGTGGACAAGTTATATTAAAATCTTGGTAAGTGCAGAGATACTTTTTTTCTCCACAATGTCACCAGTGGTATTAAGCTTTCTTTCCCCGGGAAAAACCCCCTCTACAAATGATTACTTCAATAACTTGGTAATCAGTCACAGCTCTGAATGTGAACCTGACAGGGTAACTACAGGTGGTAGTATTTGCCTTATAAAAACAACTGCCAGCTTCAATAATTCTTTAAAATCGATGAACAGCAACTGCTGGCACAGGCATGTTTGTTAGTAGTCACTGATTGGAATTTACTTTTAACCTGTAACTTAGATATAAGCTGATCATTTGAAGTGCACGTTTTGTGTAGGAATATGCCCAAACTTTGGAAAATACCTTATCTTTGTGTTTAGTTCTTTCAGTCAATCCAGAAGTAAAACTGCTGAAAACACTGCACCAGGCATTTGTACAGCTCATGCAATTAAGTCATTTACATTTCTTCTTTTCTTCCCCCCCTAGATTGATGTGACTTCTTTYATCAAAAATTGTCACACAGATACATGTAACTGCAATCTTGGTGGGGACTGCGAGTGTTTGTGTACCAGCATTGCAGCTTATGCCCACAAGTGCTGCCAGCAAGGAGTAGCGATTCACTGGCGATCCCCATTGCTCTGTGGTATGTACCTGGGCTGACCATGTACCAGAGCTCATCTTGGAGGCATCTTTGGCTTTTTTTTCTGCCCAATTATACAAATATGACAGGAGTAGGTGGATAATTAATGTACTTCTCATCTCTCAAGCTGTCTCTGTGTTAGCTGTATCATATTTATACACCCAAATTTGCTGTGTTACTGAAAAGGGCTGGCTGTGCTCAGGGTGTGTTAGGGCAGAGACTGTTGGAAAGGCACTGGTGTTTGTCCAGTTTTTATGTAGGGCTGCAAAGAGATGCAGTCCATTCTTCTTTTCATTGACAAGAAGAAGGATTCTTGGCTTTAGAATAATTTCCACTTCAGGTCTGCTGTCACTGAATGAAAGTCTGAGGAAATAAAATCACTGACTGAAATATTTTGTGGGACATAAAACTTCATCTGCTGAAAGTGAGCTTTACATTTTTAGGACGCAGATATGCATGAATTCTCTTGTTACTTTATAGTAGTAGTAATAATAATAATAATAATAATAATAATAATAATGTTGTGCTTGTTTCTTTTTTCTTTTAGCTTATGACTGTGAATATTACAACCAAGGTATGTAGTATTTGATAGTCCTGTTTTAAAAACTCAAATAATTTTTTTTACTTAATGTGTGTAGTTTTGACATTGCTTTTATTTTTAATGAGTGAAGGTTAGTGGCCCAGCTGTGTTGAATGATCCTAGCAATCCCTAATGTGTCCAATGTGTCCATTAATAACTTCATAATGTTCAGTGTGGTGGTGGATTGATCCATCATCCTACAACATAGGGCAGGCAGTCAGGGAGAAGTTCTAGAAGATGTTACCTTGTGTTTGTACTGTGAATTTCAGAACTGGGACACACAATACTTGGACATTTGATAGGCTATGGAATCTTATGCTTGAGTCTCATAAGTAAAGTACTGTAAAAGGAACAGTACCTTAGAATGAGAGTGGTATTCATTTAACAGGAATAATTCCTGCATCATCACCTCTATTATTTGGATACTGTGCACTTGCTTTGTAGGGAGCAACAGATATTGAAAATGGAAACTTGACTAAATGCAATGACATGAATCTGGCTTTTGATGTATCTTTTTCAGTGACTTGCATGCTGTGACAAGCATCATTTTAGACATGATTTTCTTCTCTTCCTATTTGGCCCAATATACTAGTAGCATTTAGATCTTGCTAGGTGTAGCTGGCTTTCCACAATTGCTTTGTAATAGGGAATTTTGCCTTACTCAAAAAGGTTTGAGGACATGGTTTTAATGGTACATCATGACAGTGGTAGGTTGATGGTTGATGAGTTTTTTTGAGTTATTCCTCTCTGATTCCTTTGTGATGTGTGGGGTGAGTGACCAGGTGTGTGGTGCTTAGCTGCCTGCCAGGGTGAAAGTCAAGGACAGAGTTATGCATGTTTTCACTACAAGTAGAACCAAGTGGCAAATCAGGACTTAAGTTTTTTATGTTATGAGGTGAGTATTTTTCTCTTTGATTTTTCTTTCATTAGGTCTTGGTGAAGGACCCTATATTTTGGCAAGTTTTGGTGTGAATGACACAATTATAGGGGCTAATGTATCCAGCAGAAGGATATTTCCCCTGCCTAGAACCGGAGCACATGGAAATATAATTTTCAGTTTCATGATAACTCCAGGTCTTTTCAAAGATAAAGATTTATGTAAGTGTTCTCAGCAGTATTGCTAATGGTGAGATATATATGCAAAATATGTGAATGATTTTTTGCTGAATCTTCTGAATGCCCTAAAATAGTCTAAATATTTTTAGTTATTGGAATAAGTGGCCAGTATCAAAATGAAGGAGGGATTGAATTTTATTTCTTTTTAATATTAGAAAACCTCACTTTCAGATTTAAAGTTGGCTTTTAAATTTTTTTTTAGAAATATTACAAAATATAAGTGAATAGAATACCTTTGTGAAAAAACCCAATTAGTTTGTATAATAGAAACTGGTGAATTTTACTTCYGTATCTAGCAAATATCAACACAATATAAATGCAGGATATCTTTGGCTCCGGTAAAATAAGTTCTACTTTATATTTTCACCTTATTTCTTACTTTTCCTGACCTAGAAAATGTGCAGCTTAAAATGATCAATCTATTTCTGTATTGTTAATAAGCAGCATCTCTATGCAATGTAGAAGGTAGTTTCTTAGGTGAACAGCTAATCCTAAAATAATTTTTCACTTATCAGAGACTTACCCAAACTATACAACAAAGATAAATATGTTTAAATATTTTTCCTTCAGTATCTATTTTTCTTCATATATATGAAGTTTGTGCCAATTAAATCAATATTTTGTCATTGYTTTCTCAAATAATTTCATTTGTTGAAAAAATCCCAATACCTCAAAAATCAACATATAGAAGAGCTGTCTCCACAGAAAAATTTCAAATTAGGTTTACAGACATGTGAATATTTATTGCCATGGGGAAGTTTGACTTTAGATGGGAATTTGAAATAAAAATACATACAACAGAAGAATTAATTCAGTCTTGTCAATTCCCTATGTAAAGTGGAAGTAAAACATTCATTATATGTGTGCAGTACATGGGTAGCTTTCACATAGAAATGAGAAATGAGATATGAGATAGTATTCCTCTAGGTTAAAGAACTTCAAGAGCTTATTCAAATTGAAAATCAAGTATGAAGTCAGTCTTCTAATTAGTTCTTACATTTTCAGAGATTTTTTTTTGCTTTTGATTTGTGGCATGGGTAGAGCAAAGAGAGGTCAAGTCTCTTATTTGCCATAGATTTTCTTACTGTATTTCTGGATACGACTGCGTGTAAAAAAAGCCTGACCTTAATGTTCTTACAAAGTCATATTATTTACTAATGAAATTTTGACACTGCTAAGCTGCCAGACGTTTGTCCAAACTTGAGAAAAACTCCCAAGTTGTTCCAGTTTCAGTCTGATACGGCTTATGAATAATTTTGAAGGTTAACAGCAATAGGCAGAATGCAGTGTTGATCTAACTGATTAGCTGCCTGGTGGTTCTGGATTATGTTATCATTTAAAGTCTCTTTTAGACCTTGCACTGCATCTCTAACTCTCTTTTGTGCAGCACAAAGCTGAGAGTTTTGGGTTTTTTTGTTGTTTTTGGGGTTTTTTTTGGTTTGGGTGGTTTTTTGTTTTTTTTTTTTT